>NC_052500.1:3121259-3323297 GCF_016617805.1 Bactrocera tryoni
GTTTTTGTGTGGAGCAATTGTGAAGGCGGTGCGGTTAGCGCAGGCCTGAACGGTATTCCGTGTCGCGTACACTGAACGTGGGACGTCTGCAGTGATCCGCAGTCGCAAAGTTTAGCGTGTTTATTGTGATTTTCGCTCAATCTCAACTTTATAGTCACCATTATTATTATTTTTAATATTAGGTTTGCTACTATTGTTGTTATTGTATTGGCTGTGCGATTTGTTGTCTTATGCGCTTGACCATTATCCGAGTTTATCTGGCAACGAGCATATTATTAGCCGAATGTTTGCTACTAATTTTCAGCCATTATGGTATCTGGCTGTACATTTTGATAAACGTTGCTAAATTGTGGCAAATTAAATTATTAGATGATTAGTGGATTTGTGGCAGTGATTTGAGATTTCGTGTCTGGCCCTAAACCTTTCAGCCAGTGCACATGCCAGCGTGCTTCTAGGAGTTTCGCGCATTTCATACAAAAATACATATATAAAAGTGTTTATGTGTGTTTGAGCGTAGTTTTGGCGTGGGATTTCGCAGGTGCCGCCGCTGTTGTTGATGCTGTGAGACACGCATTGATTGATGGTCACCATTTGGAAAACGATTAAGTCAGTGTTTCGAATTGAGTTCGAAAAATTTTGTTTCTGTCGAAAGTTCGAAAAATTCAATTGTTTGTGAGAACTTATGTAGAGTGCTGTTGTTTTCTGATAGTTAAGTGACTTGTGAGAGTTTAGTAGGGACTTAATAACTATCCACTTGGTTCATGTGCTTTAACAAAAGTAGAAGTCTGAATAATTCATTAACTGAAATAATCAGAAATCGGTAAAATTTTTATTTCGTGACCTCAGTGAAAGAAATATAAAAGGTTAGAAAAAATTTGGCTTTCAATGGGTTTTGGTACTTCTTTTGCTTAGTATTAAGGTTCCGGTGGAACTCGCTACTAGAACTAAAAAATAAATTTTGGAATTCATTATGATCAATGTTTAGGAAGTTCGTATGGTTTTGTAGCTCGCCAGTGTGACCTCGAAGTAGTTAAGTTAGAAGTAGGTTGGTACTAGGGTTGATACCTAATATAGAAATCACATTTTCTCTGCCTCAAAGTGGTTTCATAGAAAATACTTAGTGAGTTCAAAACAGTCCAGAAAGAACTTTCAGACTATTTTTTTGGAGAACTAAATATGTCACTATTATTTATCAATAACCCTTTTTTATACTATGTTGTTGTGGTTGCTGTAGTGGTTATATAATTCCAGTGTATTTGATACGGTTCGAGTGGCTTGTCATCGAAGTCATCTAACGTTAGGGCTAGGTTGCTGTATTGCTGAGCTGTTTCGACAAGTTCGACTATTGGTACAGGTGTGTTAGATGAGTTGGGTATGTTGAGCATGCAAAGAGATGGCTAGTAAATAAAAATAAATTTGGTAGTTGCTCAAGGCTCACTCTAGATTCCCGTGGCAACTTGAGCCCTTCGTCTGCGTCCGAAGACTGGTCAGTGAACTCTCGAGGTCGTCGACGTCAAGGAAGGTTCTCTTTATGGAGACGACTGAAAGAATTGTTTCTACGAACACTTCGTTAATATTGTTGCTGTGTGTAGATTTATGGGGGGTTAGTGTCAAGTTGCATGCACAGAAGCAGCGAGAAAGGTCGGAGAGATAACCGTATACTTTCGAGCACATGCCAGTCTATTTCATTACCCGACATCAATATCGTGCAATCATCAGCGAATGAGGTGATTTCCTCTCTTCGTTGAGGGAGTTTCGAAATGTAGAAATTAAATAGTACCAAGGAGAGGACACCACCCAGCGGAACGTCCTGTTTAAATCTTCTTAATTCGGAGTTTCGACCTCGAACAAGGCCTTCGTTTAGGAAATGAAGTATATGGGCTGTGGTGGTGGTCAGCACTTTGCGGAACCCATGGTGATGAACTACTATACTCAAGTGATGAGTGAATGCCTGGAGTAGCAAGTTCTCAAGTGTCTTCACTACTGGGGAAAAGAGATTATCGGACCATGAAACTCCCCTTGGTTGGCGCGGTTTAAGGAGTTCAGTTTTGTATACCATCGTTTGGAGTGCTTTTTGATTTATTACATTAAAAGTAATAGTTCACAAATCCAGAAAGATATTACAATAACAAAAGTTACTTATTATATTGTTGTTGACTTGTATTACAGAAGGTCTACAGAATCAACAATTAAAATAATCCACAGATTCCTTTCCACGACTACAACTTAGAAGAATTGTTTGGACTACCAAAGTACAGATAAGGTGAATTGATCTGGCATTAGTTGCCAAGTTTGATATCGGTACTATACGTCGGACTCTTACCACTCTCAATACCACCGTTCTACTTATACTAAGTATGGACAACATGATTGCCATTGCAAGGGATAGTCACAATCGATTTGGATCAAAAGCTTTTATCAATAGCCAAATCGCTTGCGAATCGATTGCTTTCGAGGCCACCATGCTTTCATTTGTGTGCATATCAACATGACGATCGATCAAGTGATCGACCAGGAATCTCCAATGCATTTTTTTTCATTTAAGATTGGAATGTATTTTTTAGACTGAATTTTCTTTCTTTCACACTTTTATCTTACTCATAGGTCAGGCAATAAAATACATATATGTATGTGTTCATGCACACAATATATATTTACATATATAGAAACAGACAGATGTTTGCCCAGCGATGTTCGCGGGTATTTATGTGGAGCAAAAATTACGGGAATTTCAGCCAATCATCGAATAAGCAAAGTCAGTGGCGCAAAGAAAGCCGCACGACACAAAGAATTTGTCAACAATCGGCGATTTGATTCTTTTGATACTCGCTGATCGATCGACAGTGTTGAGCGCCACGACAGCCGCAAACATGTACAACAACAAGGGCATGAAAGCGATCAGCAAGCAAGCGGCGCTGGGCATGATCAACAATGCAAATCAAATGAGCATCGATAGCGGTGTATCTATGTGCGACGGCATGGGCCACGACAACGATATCGATATCGGATACCACGCAGATGGGTGGCCGTCAACGCGACGTTGCGTGGCCTGTCAAGTTTTTAATCAAAATGTTGCCTGGAATGTCATTATTTGCAATGTGCGACTGTGTGACTTGGCTTTGGGTGTGCTTGCTCAGCGAGAGTGAATGTGCGCCGCTCCTTAGCCCTCGCCGGAGCTCCGCGTAAGTCCATTTCACACTCTGGTATCTGGAAAATGTTGATTCGCCAGTCGGCTTGCTGCACATTAGCCGACGGTATGTGACTGCCGACGCATATTTGCGATATTCGCATAAGAGCGTACTGTTGCCGTGCGTCCACCATTACGGGGCCGCTGTAAATCGTACTGCGCAAGTGCGCGCACGCCTGGGAATGCAAGTCAAGTAAGTTGACAATGCATCGTGATGCTGCAACTTGTCCGTGCCGTGCCGCATTGACATTTTAATCGCATTTGCACAAATTCACTGAGCAATTCCGACAGCCAACAATGACTGTGTGCAACAGCAACGGGCTTTTCCAACGATCACAAGTGGTACAGAGAGTGAGTCCCAACTGGGCGCGCGATAGTGATGCGCGGATGTGACGCGTAAGTGCGAATGTCATTAAAGCGCACACGCATTTTATGAGCCGATCAGGCGATTGTGCGTCGAGCAGCGCTTCGCACAGGCTAGATGAAGGCGCTCGCCTGGCATTTGTGTTGTGTGTGTATTTGTAGTTGAAACATTGCGTATAGTGTCATGTTGCCACAGAATTGTAGCACGTTGCCTGTCCTAAGTTGGTCGGCGTTGCTTGCCGCAGGGCGTTGTCGGGCCACGGCGGCTGTGGTGGCTGGCCCAGACAGCTATCAACATCAACAACGACATCTATCAGCACAACATAGTCGGCCGGTCCGTCTGTCAGTTCGCCTAGCACATGGCAGCATGGCAAAAGGTACACATTGGCAATAGCAACAGCAGCGTTCGCATTGACAACAAACGTGACATTCTGCTAGTCGCGCACAGCGCGCTCAGCCCAGTCGCTTAAGCGGTTGGTCAGGCGACTAAACATGACGATGATTGCTTATTTAGCCATGAGAATTGCCCATTACTTACCAACTTAGCGGAGCGGCTTATGTGTGCTGTGGAGCTTAGCGCATGGCAACAGCGCAACTGATGATGCTGCGGTGGCGCTGTTGTTGCAGCAGCAGCAGCTGATGACCATAATCACCGGCAATCACCAAAAGACTGACTGCAACGAAATTGTCCGATGCATTGCCGATGCGGCTCGGATGCGGCCGCTATTCGCAAAGATAGTCACAACGATTTTCTGCAGCGGCTTAATTTAGTAGATCGTGATAACGCTTGGAAGCCGCCTGATTTATTTCGTTTTCTACATGCTGACGACAAGCGCTGACAGGTATATGCAATACAAAGTTCACACTTGCTTGCGGCTATATGCCGATAACGTAATGTCAGACGAATGTCCATCAAGTACGCTCTGACCATTGAAAGACTCGGCTCCGGCTTGGTTCCATAGCACTTGGAGATTTGGTATTTGTGCTGGCGCGGATCAATGTCAATGGTCGGGCGTTGTCGTAGGTAATTAGTGTGAAGGACTTAGTCTTAATTTAGACTAAATTGTGGCCTGCAGAAATCGATTTCATTTACTACTGTCTGATTAGTGGAGAAGCTGTGGCGAAAAAAAATGATGAAATCATTTTTTGTTTTGCAAACAATGCAGTCTTCAGACTGAAGACTTAAAGCAAAAATAAAGCTGGAATATTTGTGAGGAAAGGTGGAACTAAACTTTAGACAAGGCTTTGGTATTAATACAGTACACTTTTATTGAAAAAACAGGATGTCCAGAAAGTAATAGAATTGAGTAGATTAAAGAAATTTTATTGAACCAATCGTTATTCTTCTTTTCAAACTTTCAAAACAGGCTCTTTCAGCGTCGTTGCAGAGGTGCCAGCGCGTTTTCCAAACATTGAAACATCACGGAAGGCATTCTCCGTAATAGCCTTGAGAGCCGAGGTGCATGTTACTTAGATCCCCTCTGTCGTCTCAAAGTGCTTGCCTTTCATCGGCCTTTTCAATCGAGGAAACAAAAAAGTCCTGGACTGTAGGAATGCCGGCCTTGGTTAGGTAACTGTTCACAAGAAAGACGGTGTGAGCCGGGCGTTTTAATGGTACAACTTCCAATTGAGCTTTCGTTTAAGTCTCTTGAGGACTTCCACGTAAAACTTGTCATTGACGGTTTTTCAGGAGGAACAAATTCATGACGGACGATGTCTTTGATGTCAAAAAATACAGTGAGCATCGTTTTCACTTTGGATTTGCTAGTCCAGTACAGTCGCGGCGGAAGAAAATCAGTTCTTTTATTTTCCGGACAAACCGTGCATGTTTTACCAACATTTTCAACTTTTATAGACCTTTCGAAGTGAGTGAAATACTCTTTTTAAGGAAACACAGCAAAATATTCTATTTTCTACTTGAATCCCGCACTCGTTATTCCCCACGGTCAAGGTGGACGTGTTGGTAGTGGAAATGAAGCAACGCCGTGAGCGTCAACTGGTACTTGAAATGGCCACAACCTTTGTTCAGCGATGGCCACAACTGCGGGAGGGTGAATTGCAAATTGGGTTGGACGCTTTTCGAAAATCACCCCCGCTGTGTGAACGACATTTTTCCATTGCCTGTCCCTCAGGCACTTTCGTAGTAAACAAAAAATGCAGATAAATAAAATAAATGGGTTAATAATGTGAAAAAGGATCAATGCAGCCAGCAGTGCTGCGGCCTGTTGTTGTTCACAAGTGCTCGTTGTTGTTTATTTAATTCTTTATGTTGTCGCGTTTTTTCGAAATAGTTTTGTGTTTTGCTGCGGGCCATGAATAAAGTCCATAATTCATGGTGTATTATTTCCGAAATGAGCTTGTGCCATCAGCTGGTCGCCAACAGCATAATCGACAATTCCAATTGCACTATGAGCTCAATGTCATGCACCAGAAACAATTTGCCGTCTCTCAACTTGTTTGGCGTTGAAAGCTGTGGCGCAGTGTGAGTAGACTCTGAAGTATTGAAGACAGCATCCCATTCATACTTAATATTTTGTATAACTTAATGTACAAGCTCATAATTGAAAAAAAGTAGGAGGGAAATACTGTAGTTGGAGTATTTAGGGGCTTTGCGAATCAAAAATATATTTGTTTTCTAAAGACTTCATTAAGGTTTCCAAAATTATCTGCAATCTTCCAGAGTTCGACCAGTAGCTCACTTACGAGCTCGTAATGTGATAGGTTAGGTTAAGAGATCGATCGTAACATGTATCTCACTTGAACAGCTTAGTTCGCCGTTAGGTTGTGTTACCAAAAACTCCTATCTAATAGATCATAAGATCCTTACAAATCGAAAAAGCGCTTTGAGCCTATAATATGGTGAAATGGCTAACGTCGGTTTTGGTTGTATTCCCTGTTTCGTCCAAGGTAAAACTGACGAGATGTTTCATCTTAAGCCTTGAAAAAGCTGGATAGTGGTGCAGATGGGTTATGTGATAACAGACGATCTCTTGGAAGCTATTATATTTTTGTTTGTTACTTGAGGGCCTCAGTGGACGCACTCTGAGAGACTAAAGGACTTTGGTCAATTTATACTAAGTATGTTGGCTTCAAATTTGCTTCCGTAGCCAATAACGAAACTGTTTTTGTTTGCTAAAATACATGAATTGTAAAGCGCGTTTGTGAAATAGACGATTTATTTACAAATAAATAAGTACAAATATGACTTTCCGTAAATTTGACACCACAAACGTTCGACTGCCTGATGACGAATGGCCCGAGAGTAACTGAAAGAAAAAACCATAACATCGATGGTGGAAAAACGAGAGCAAAGTGTTGGAACCCTTTGTTTCCGTTGACGATACTTTGCCGCAAGCCTTTGTCTCTAGCTGCCACACTGTGCCCAACTGCGTCGCCACACGCTGACATTGTCGCCGGTCGGCGCTCAGTGTCTCGCTAGCGAACTGGCCGCTCGACTGTATGCCCGATCGGCGTAGTAGCTTGGCGCTCTGCTGCGCGGTGTGCACCCAACCGGATGTGGGCGTTTGTGAACCATGTAACCTGATCCCTGACAAATCGGTCTATTAGAATCGTTGAATGCCACGGTGTAGGAGATTTTGTCGCATTTTTACAGTCTTTCAATGGCGGCCGTGCGCTTATCGCACGTCCCCCAGCCTGCTTTTAGCCCAGCGATGCTGTCTTCGCTAACACCAGCGACCAGCGTTTGCGTTGAAACGCGCAGCGCCGCAAGAAAAAATGCGGAGGTGGCACAGGGCAACTGAAGATGGGAGCGCTTTATTGGCCGCCGGCATTGTTACCGGCGCGCGCGTATTTGTCGAGCAGCGGAGATGTATGTGCCGCCAAGCGCCTAGCCCTTATTTGTCTTTTCTTTCATTCCTGTTGCGCAGTTGTGTTGTTGCACACATTGTAATGTGGCTTTGTGAATGATTATTGCTGTTGTTGTTACTTAAAAGCCACGAATTCCATATGGCGTCGCATCACATTGCACCATGACCACATAAGCGCAACGCGCTCTGCACTTACATACATACATACATATATACGTATGCCAACATCCCTCCGCGGTTGCACGGCGTTTATGGATTGCGCTGGCGCGTCCGCGTCCGCGTGCAAAGACGTGGGCGATTGATGTTTCCCTAGCTGGCACTAAGGTTTGGCAAATGCCCTGCGGCTTGCGATTGAACTTCGAGTTATGAGCCAGCCAACATTGATGGACGTTGAGCGAACTAAACTGTGAACAGGCAAACAACCAGGCAACCGTCGAGTGCAAACGCCAGCGATTATAAGAACAACGATGACAACAACAGCGCAAACAACTAGGAGCAAAGAATAAAAAACGTACAAATAAATGGCAAAATAAAAAATTAAAACGCAGACTTGGTAACGACAACGATAAAACCGCAGCGACTGGTGTCGGGTCGGGTCGCTCATTCGACGGTCTCAATGAATGCAACGCTGCCGCGCGCCGGCTGGCAAATCTGGCAGGTCGTTGAAGATTGCCTGGCATATGCCAATACCGTCGCGCATTGACGATTCGTGTATGTGTGTGTGTGTTTGTGTATGTGCATCTTTATGCCTGTCTAAATACACTTGAGGAATAGACGGGCGTATTCCAGCAAATGTATGATTCCCACCCACGAGCAGTGCGCGCGCGCTTACCGGCAACAAACTGCGTTCCAAAGTCTAATTTTTTACTCGTTTTAATGCCCTATGCCTATGGGATGATGTGAGGAGCCAACTTTAACCTGGGCGCGCAGCATCCAGCGTGTTGCTGGCTTTTAAGTCTGCACAGTCAGCGGTAAAGCCGAGGCATATCGGGCTTAGCATAGCCCAAAGGCATTAAGGCATCATCGTTTCAATTGTGAACGCGGTTGGCAAAGTTGCAAATTGCATATGAAGACACGGCGAGAAACGGTATTGCTGAACTTAAGCTTTCCAAAGATGACTTAATAGCTGCTTTTACAAAAGTGGTATGCAAAGTGAGAGAAGCATATATAGGGTAGTCGAAAAAGTCCTTTCGTATTTCTAACCAAACATCATTTTTTTTCTTTTTATATATAATGAACTTTAATGAACCAAATATGTACCATTTTGGGTCCGCTAGAGACATTAAGCTATCAATGTAAAACTTTTCTGGTTTCTCGGCGATAAACAGCGAAAAGTAATTTTTATAGGCTTCGCTTGAAGCCAACTTTACTCCATTAAGGGAGTTCTGCATTAACCGAAACAAATGGTAGTCCGTTGCTGCAAAGTCAGGGCTATATGGTGGATGCATCAAACTTCGCAGCCAAGCTCTCCCAGTTTTTACCGAGTCATCAAAGATGTGTGAGGTTTATCGTTGTCCTGATGGAAGACGAAGCCCTTTCTGTTGATCAGTTTTGACCATTTTTTTCGATTGCTTGCTTTAATCTCATCAGTTGTTGACAGTAAAATGTTAAGTCAATCGTTCGACCAGGCTGGAGTAACTCATAGTGGAGGATTCCTTTCCAATCTCACCAAGCACTCAGCATAACTGTTCGAGGTGTCAATCCAGGCTTTGTGACCATTTTCTGAGCTTCACCATGCTTGGACCATGATCTTTTCGCACATTATTGTCGTATTTGATTCAATTTTCGTCTTCTGTCACCATTCGCTTCAGATATGGTTCGATTTCATTTCGTTTCAGCAAAGAATCGCAGATATTAATTCGGTCCATTAAATTTTTCACAGACAATTCATGTGGTACCCAAACATCGAGCTTCTTTTTGTAGCCAGCCTTTTTTAAATGTTTTAAAACCGTTTGATGATGAATGTTAAGTTCCTTAGCGATGTCATGGCTACTTATGTGACGGTCCTGGTCAATCTATTCCATAATTTCATCGAGTTTTTCAACGATAGGTCGACAAGAGCGAGGTGCATCTTTCACATCGAAATTTCCAGAACGGAAGCGAGCAAACCATTGTTGTGCTACCCGAACTGATACAGCATTGTCTCCGTAAACTTCTCAAATTTCATTGGTAGCCTGCGTAGCATTCTACCCTTTTTTATACAAAGCTTTGAAAATATAGCGAATTTCTACATTATTTATTCATTTTTGAACAGCTGTAGCTTTGTTTCAAATTCTCCGAATTCAGGTTTTTGGTTAAATGAAACTTATGATCTCACCTTTCCAACAATATATGGTATGACACAATATGATTGGTAGCACTAGAGATATACGACTGCAACGACACCTATTGACAAAATACGAAAAGACTTTCTGACTTTTTCGACTACCCAATATTTGACAGTAGGTGTTAGTATATGAATACCAAAGACTCGCGTTAGATTTGGAAAGACGAATAAGATAAGCTCTAACCCCTTTTCGGATTTTGTTCCAACGTCAGCTACCCAGACCCCAAATCCGAAGGCTGTCTTGAACTTTGTATATTGCGAAAGCTCTCTTATTCCAGCAGTCTCCCCTTTTCTCAGTGTGCGCGTTGCATAAAATTTCGCTGCTTTTGTTGTTGCATATAATTTTTGTTGCAATTGTTGTTTAATTGTTTTTGTTACTGTTGCCTTTCTTTAAGGTGTGCTGAAGGTAATATTTTAAATCGGCATTTTTGGTTGCCACGCCGCTCCGTCAACGCAGCGCAGCTTTTTCCACCGATTTTCATTTTTGTCATTGTTGCTGTTGCGTTCGGCTGTGTGCGGCGAGTGGCGAGTGGCGAGCGGGGGACGCGGAACGCATGTAGCCATCAAAAAGCCAATAAAATTTAACAAAGCATATGGCAAACAAACGACTAACAACAAACAGCTAGTAAATGTCATAAGAAAGCAACAATAACAATGCATTGCACCATGGTGATTGGCATTAAGGACCAACAACAACAATTGCAATTGTTGTGTTGTGGCAACAACATCAACACAAAAGCGAACCCACAAATGCGCATACAAAGTGAGAGTGGAAAATGATTTGCCATAATCTTGTTTATGGCAGACCGCTTGTGGCAAGCATTTGCCCACCTGCCACGCGTGCGCCAACACTTTGTATGCCACATGCATGACTATGCATAAGTGGTGAATGATTATATTGACAATATTATTTAAAACATTATTTTATTGTAAAAATTAGTCGATTTGATGACCTGGAACTTTGAAAATATGTTCCAGTTTTCAAAAATTTTTAATTGAAAATATTTATCTGAACAACACAGTGCGTGCCGAAAGTATGTCATTCCATTTCAACAAATTTAATAATTTGGTTACAATTTGCTTATGTTAGCGCATACACACATATGTATACGAGTTTGGGTGCGGCGCGGGTGTCAGCTCGACAATATTGACTTCACCAGCGTCATCCGCAACGTTGTCTTTCAGCGCTGGCGCTCAAATAAGCAATCAGTAATCAAGCTTACCGCTTCCCGCTTCCGCGCCAGCGGCGTCGGTTGGTAGTTAGCAGTTGTCAGCCGTAACCGCTGGCGCGACAGCCATCAATAAGCTGACAGCACCAAAGTACCTACTGTTTGTGTTATAAAATATCAAAACTCAAAATTATATATTCGAAACCCAAATAAAAGCACATTTAGCATCTTAAAATCCAACGGTGAAGCGTGCGCGCTGCGATAAACCAACCGACAACGAAGTTATCAACGGACAACAACAATAAAAGCAAAGAGCCTACATTAATAATAAAGCGAAGCGTAAATGCATGGAGCACACGAGAAACTGTTTTAAGGTGTGACCACCGCAACGAAACTCATAATTTTTTAAATTAGCATTTTCATTCTTTATTTTACGCTCCACACTTCCATAAAATGAAATTTACAAATTGTCCCCAAAAAACAAAGAACCACTTCATTCCAGGCACCCAGACGGGCGAGCATTGGAGCAGACAGCCTGAGCGTGCAAGTTACCAACGTCAGCCAGCGACAGTCCGCGGCACTGCTTCCGCCGCCGACGTTGCCTGCATTGGAGTTGACTCTGCCGTCACACAATCACCATTATGATGCGCGCGCGTCATCAAAAATCCCAACAATAAGCACAACAAAAGCACCTGATGCCACGCAGCAAGGCAAGAAGTGTAGGGCGCTGGTTGCAGCATCTGCAGCCACATCAGCTTCATCAATGATATCCGTGATTGTGGCTGCTTGTCTCCAGCGCCAGGCGTTCGCGTGCTTGATAGTTGGCTCTGCGGCGCTGGATCGTGATTCTGGTGGAGCGCTGGTGTGCGGGGTGCACGGGGTGGCTGTGTGCTCACTTATTGTGGCCGGCGTGGTGTCGTAAAAGAACGTTGTACGCGCGCAATAAACTCATCAATAAATTGTCTACAACTCAAATTCAGCAACAAATGTAATAATAGCAACAACAAAATTAAAAAAAAAAGAATACAGGGTGCCTTAAAAGGAGGAAAAGTTTTTCTTATTTGTTTTATAATACACTAGTGGGTCCAGACACGGACTTAATAAACATCAATAAGTTGTGGGACCTGCCAATAGGCATGGTTAATGGAGATGTCCGTTTAATAAAGCGTTCTTGTAATAGAGTTTTCACTGCGTTTTTTATTTTTGCATTGCTTTTACTATCCTATCTTTTAAGTTGGTTCGAACTGGACACAGTGTGCTAAATTTTGCTAAAATCGGTTCAGTAGTTTAAGAGTTCATCACGGACAAACAAGGTGACACGTAATTTTTATATATAAAGATTTTTCTGTGTGTATTTGAAAGCTTGGCATTTGATAAGAGAGGCATAGAAACACAAAAAAGGTTTTTTCCAATCATCGTCTTACTAAGAACCATATTGAGTTGGAAAACCGCGCCACAGTTACGGCACACCGATTTTAAGAATAATGTTCCGAAAACTATACCAAAAGAGATCACAATTGTTGCCTATGAAATATGAGCATTGCCTTTTCTTCGGATTTCGAAATCTCTATAGTTATATCTTGGCCTCATCGTGAACGAAAATTTCTGCTAACACTTATCAAAAAATTTACAGTAGAGTTGCATTTACTGAGCTCGACGTACCATAACCCTGTTTCATCTAAACTAAAATTATTTTTTTATTGGAATTCTTTAATTTCGTCGCGCTTTATTACGGTATTTCGGAATTTAATAAAACAAGCATTCCAATCGTCACTACTTAATTCAACGCCAACAACAAACGGCGTGCGTTTGCATACGCTTGTCCCCCTCATTCTCAATTTCTTTTGCTTCAGTTTCATTCTTGACCAACACGGCACCCTCAAGTCACACTGTCCGAGGCAGCGGCGGCTGCGGCGGCAGCAGCGCGCTTAAGTGGATTTGTGTGTTTTGTCTTCGAAAAAAATGTTTATTGTTTCAATTTTGTTATCATCATGAATAAACACAGCCAACGGATGGGTCAATTTTAATTTCTAATTTGTTTGCCAGCAGAAAATTATCCGCTTATTTATTGCGCGGCTGACACTTCTGTTTATACCGGAAGAAGAAGGCAGTCAGGCAGTCAAGCAGTAACGGCAGCAAAGCGCGTTCTGGCTGCAGCGGGAGGCGGGAGACAGGAGACTGGTGATCAGTATTGGTTCCAACCCGAGAGTGGGTCAGCGAAGAGGCTCTCTGTGTCAGGGTAGGTGCGCGTCAGCTTTTTTATCAGCGACTGCTGCTGATCGCTGTCTTCAGTGTCCAACATGAATGCATTACATTGTTATTGTTGTTGCTGGCCACGCATTTAGCCAGTTGAATGTTTGGAGGTGCTAGCGCGCTTGTTAAATTACTTGTCCGCGTGTTGTTGTCATCTTTGTTCGCTTTGTTGGGTCAGCGGCAAGCAACGCAGGAAGACTAAAACCTTAAGAATGCAACAACAACAGTAATAAAAATCACATAAAAGGAACAAAGAAACGCTTTCAAATGATACATTTTTCATTGGTGCCTATGGTGGCGGCGGCGCACGACCGCTGGTAGCTGTATTATCAACCGCGTTGTTGGCGTTTATGCTGTCGCTGTGGCATGCTGACAATTTGTAATAAATTTGATGAAATTTATTTGATACAAAAGCATTTCGCTTGTGTGCCATCAATCAACGCTTGACGATCGCGCGCGCGCGCGCACTCCCTCGCGCAGCAGCTCACAGGGATGGGCAGCAATCGCTTAGCAACGACAAGGCAATATGTGCGCTTGTAGGTGACAACAACACAGCCAGTGGGTAAGCTTGCTTTAAAGGGCCGGCGCGGTGTCAACGGCGACAAATGGACCGATGTGATTACACGCTACGTTTCTGGTATTTTCACACCTTCCGCGATGTGTGAGCCGATTGCGGTAAACGACGCGCCACAAACTTACACATGTACGGACAGAGGAGTTGTTGTACGGCCACGACAAATTAATTAATTAGGGGAATTTCTGAGTGATAACATCGACAATGCTAGAAGCAGCTGGAAAGTGGCTGCCAAATCACCAAATATTTCATACTTTGACCGACAAAATGGTTGTATATGTGGCTCTATGTGGGAAAGCATGAATGAAATGGTGAATCAGATAGTTTTCGAATTGAGTATTTCTTTTCAGCATAATGTGAATTATTTCCATGCAAGCCCACAAATGGGATCAAATGAACATGTTTGTATTGGGGTCTTAGAGATTATTCAAAACTTCAGTTGCGGAAAGACGTAAAGTAATGTGCTTATGAGAAAAATATTGTTGTTGTTATTCTATTATACTGTTAAGATAATGAAGAACGTGATTTCAAGCTTCAATGCTGATCGCAGGAAACAAAATTTACTGCTGAATTCTAAAGATTCTACTAGCTCTCATGGACTGAATGTCTCTCCTCTACTTAATTCAGTAGGCTGAATATCTCTTTAGGTCGTCATCTTTGCATATTTCTGGTTATATATACTTCATGGAGAACAGAGGAGTGCAATTTCGGTGTGGGATTCGTGGTGAGAGAGAGACTTCGACGCCGATAACTGGCATTCAATCCCACAATGCGCATCAAAGCGGAGTTCTTCAAAATATTGCTGATTTGCACTCACGGCCCGACGTAACAGAAGGATGGTGTGACCAAAGATGCCTTCCATGAGCGCCCCCCCTTCTCCAGCCTGATGAATGGCAGTAAAAGCATAATGCCAGGAAATGGTGAACCTGATTTCCCAATCCATGACAATGGAGTAGACGTTCCATTGCACGGCCATGAAGAAGTTCGAATAGCAATTATCCCCGCAAAACTAATTACGGCTGTGTAAACTGACGTTGAGCAACACTAAAAGCTCCATCAGGATCGGGAAGTACCTCTCCGATCCGGTCGAAACCAAACGAGGTTTTAAACAAGATGATTCCTTTGGTGCGACTTTTGGAGAAAATCACTCGATCTGCAGAACTATATAGAGAGGATACCATCATCTATAAGAGAGTACAGCAGTTGGCGTACGCCGATAACATTGTTATCATTGACCTCAACAACCGCGCCGTTAGTTCTCCTTTCTCCAGAATGAATAAAGAAGCGAGGCAAATGGGTGGTGAACGAGGGCAAGACAAAATATCTCCTGTTATCAAACAAACAGTCGTCGCACTCGCACTCCCGTCCTGCTATATGAGGCATGAACGATGACATCTGATGAGTCGACGTTACGAGTTTTCGAGAGGAAGGTTCTGCGGAAGATCTATGGCCTTTGCGCATTGGCAACAGTGAATATCGCATTCGATGGAACGGTGAGCTGTATGAGATATATGACAACATTGACATAGTTCAGCGAATTAAAAGACAGCGGCTACGCAGGCTAGGTCTCGTCGTCCGAATGGATGAGAACGCTCCAGCTCTGAAAGTGTTCGCCGCAGTACCAGAGGAAGACCTAGCTTTGCTTGTAATCACCAATTGGCGCCTCTTTGTGAAAAGGAAAAACGACTGGCGCGCTGTAGTTAACTCGGCTATAACCGCGTAAGCGATGTCTACGCAAGGAGATAGAAGATATACTTAACGACAAGAGAGTTCCCAAGAGAGTTGTACCGAAACAGTTCTGAATTAATTTGCGATCAGAGAGTGTTTTCAGTAACATTTTCACAAATTAGTTTGGGTTTAGCAAACAAAGTATCTTAATGATACCACGAACAGACTTATGAATTTGCAACAACTTTTGAAAAACACCAAAATGTTTTGCATATAACTTCATTGCAATGTATCTGGTGCCATTAAAATCAGTTCCAGCTGAAGCTCAAGCAATATGCAACGAAAATTAGGCAGTCCCATTGTCATTAAAAAAGAAATCTATACAATTGCATTTATTTGACAGTAGCGCCTAAAAGAGGAAGTTGCCACTCATTGCTCGCAAGGAGATTTTAAGTGTCCGTATATATATTTTTTAAAATTAAAAAACTCTTTGGCGCAGCTTATATTTTTTATGAGCTGAAAGTAGTTCTGACTGACATTTGCAGCCGCTTTTTGTGCTGCGCTTAGCCAACCTAATCCATCTGGCTGTTCACACATGCCTTCTATCTGCGCTATGCGCAATGTTCATGGATTCGAAAGTGCAACAAATAATAATTGCTGGTTTAATGAGCACTCTCAACCAGATAGCAGATAGCTCAGCCGTAATCCATCGCAGTGCAGCGTTAATATATACCGGATCGCCCGGTAGAAGCGCTCATTTCCCATCATAACAAATGCCGTTTTGCCACTTTATCACCTCTTGTCCTGGCAACTTCTTTCGGCTCTTTCGAGTTTTTTCAAATCTTTATTTAATTTTCCTTTTTTTGCTGTCAGCGTATGACGAGCATTTCATAAACAGATGCATTTGCCTACCCATTACCCGGTAAGCCGTCTGCCAAGCCTCGTCCGCCACTCATAGGCGCTTACTTATGTATGCATGTGTGTGTGTGTGTGTGTGTGCCACCACATTCACCCAGCCATTCTTAAATTAATTGTTGTGTTAGGTAAAACGATTTGAGCGCGCTGCTGGCGCTTTGGCCATAACGATCGTTTTAAGGACATTTCACGCTCGTCTGCGCTAAGCCCCGCTCACATATCCGACAGCTAATTTGCGCAAATGCGGCATATTGCAGCCGCCGGTTTGTCGGATCGGATTGACGCTTGATTACCTCGAATTATCTAAGTAAACACAAATGCACATATGCTGCTTCTTTGTAAGAGTGTGTGGACTGCGGCCCTCCAGTCCCATGAAAGCGGTGTTAATGTTGTCGCAGATGTCAGCACCACCTTGACTACCATTGCAACCACCAAACAAGCTACCGGCGAAGGACAAAAGCGGCACACTCCAGCTTTTCCGTCCCTCATTCGCGGCCGCTGGAGTGGCGATGGGCGTGGCCGTAGATACTCGTTGCCTGATAAACTGTTGAAAAGTATACACAACCTCGTTTGTGGGGAGGGTGGTGGTGCACGGCATTCTTTGGCGATTGCTTTTGCCCTCTTCGCCGTGTCTGTGATTTATGCAGATTTGCCAAAAACTCTTGCTGAGATAATGAAATAAACGCTGGCGTTTGATGTGCTCAAATTCATTGTTTCAGCTAACTAGATATTTAATGGTGGCATTTAGGTTTTTAGACTTCAAAGCGCAGCCGGTTTGCTATGGCTAGCCCTACACATACTCGTACACAGCCGTGCATGGGTGTATGGGTGCACATAGGTGTGTTCATACTTATCGAAGATTAATGGCTGGAGGAATCTCTCCAGCAGCGCCTAATTTTCGGCACAGTTATGAAATGCAGAGATGTTATCGCCACTCAAAAGTTGATAATCGCATGCAAATGCTTTAGATTTGCTGTTATGGGCTACGAAATCCGAAGGCGATTTTGACGCAAATACATATAAGTGTTCGTATTGGCAATAATATGGTGTTTAAGATGTATTCATGAGTAGCTAGTAATGGAGTTTTTTTTAAGTGTAAAGTAGGTACAAGATATCGAGAAAGCAAAATACAAACCAACTAACTATATATTTGGGTGCCCTGCCACAGCGGTATTGCTGGAGATTTTAAGGCTGATGACTTTGCTAGGCCAGGTACTTCAGTCTCAATAACCGTGGAATGGGAACGGTTAGGAGCTTCGCTGATCTCTGGTGACTCACTATTGGACTGTTGGGTTTCAAACCATCTTAGCTAGCATTGGTCAACTACCAACATCTGTGCAGTCGCAATGTTATGTAATGACTCTGAGTAAATCGTAAGAGGTCTCGGGAGCTCATGCACTCTGTAAGTTCCATACTTTCAATGAATTGTATTATTGAATTGTATTATATAAGATTGTAGAAGTGTTAACAGGACACTATCCGATCGGGCTTCGTGCAGCCAGATTTAACATCTTCTCGGATGCCAGCTGTATTCACATCTCAACACTTTCTTCTAGAATCTCCCGCTTTGCCAGATCAAGGCAAAAACGCCTTGGATCGCATAATTTATGACATCCTTAAGCAGATTTGTGATAGTTTCAGGGCGTTTGTACCAATAGTTGATATCTAACTGCTGGTGCTTTTTAGTATGGCTTCACAAAGGACTACACACTCTTAGTGTAAACGAGCTCCTCATCTCGCTGAGAGTTCAACCATCTTACCTAACCTAACTGTATATTCTAAGAGTTCAAAGAAAAGTTGTGAAGTTGGTTCACAAACCAAGTCTGTTAAGTACATATTACATTACATTAATTTGAATAGGGTATATAATTTAAATAGAAAATCGTGAAATTCTTTTTTGTAACCTGAACAGATATATAATGTAATGCCGCTTTTAGTCTTGTTTTTTTCAGGTTGGACAAAGGAGCGAAGCAAATGGGCCTGGTGGTGGTCATCAAACAAACAGTCGTATCATTCCCAAGTCATTCCACGTCACTATTGACAGTTACAACTTCGAAGTCGTAGATAATTTCGTCTATGACGCAGAATAACTCTTTGCCAACAGGTGCTACTTCGGACTGAGTAGGCAATTGAGAAGTAAAGACCAAACTCTATAAGTCACTCATTATTCCCGTTCAGCTATATGGTGCAGAGACATTGACGATGACAACATCTGATGAGTTGACGTTACAAGTTTTCAAGAGAAAGGTTCTGCAGAAGATTTATGGTCTTTTTTTCGCATTGGCAAAGATGAATATCGATGCAACGATGAGCTGAATGAGATATACGACGATATTGACATAGTTCAAGGAATTAAAAGGCTGGCTAGGTCATGTCGTCCGAATGGACGAAAACACTCCAGCTGAAAGCAGAGGAAGAGGAAGACTTCCACTCCTTTGGAAACACCAGGTGGAGAAAGACGTGGCTGCACTTGGAATCTCTAATTGGCGCCAAACAGAGAAAAGTATTGACCCGCTGTTGTAAACTCGGCTATAACCGCGTTAGCGGTGTCTACGCCAATAAAGAAGAAGAAGAAGGTATTTTCGGTATCGCCGACATTGAACCACTATGACATATAGTTGCTATACAAACTGAACGATCGGTAAAGTATAAAGTGCTTGTTATTATCAGCCTACTGAAAATTCTTAATCAAAAATAACTTGAAATATAAGAACACCTGGAACTCTTTTTGATAATATTCATTGTTTTTATAATGTAATAGTATTCCTAAATTAATTTTAAAAAAATATTTGCTTCTTGCAAAGTTCGAATTAATAAAAAAAAAATTATTTACTTCAGTGAGATCAAACGATTTTGTTTACAGGAAAAAATTCTGCTGTTGCGAAGGAAATATTTGAAAATGCTCTTCATGTGCATATACCTACAATGTGTTAGAGTTATAAAGATAATTTTTCTCATCTTTGCCATCTTTGATAATTACCGTTGTATCCGGTGTTTGCTCGAACTAATGAAAGTGTACTTTCCCATTAATGTGATTTACACAAAGCGGAAATTTCGTAGTTTTAAACTCTTCACTTCCATTTGCTATCTTACACACACACACACACATGCATACAAGCATATATAGTGTATGCAAATACCCATTCCATTCAGGGGTACTCCATTTTTCAATTGTTTGCGACTCAATTTAAGTAAATAAGTGCATACATGTAGTTAAGTACATACTCGGTATATATACATATGTATGTTAGTAATGTTAGTACAAATATGTATTAATTTTTTCCACAAAGTGTGACAACGTTTTCGGTACTTTTGTTTTAGGCCAACAACGTAACAACGTTGGTGTTTTTTCCCGTTTCTGTTTGCATAATGACAAACAGGATTACGACATTCTACATAAATTATTCCCATAAACGCCTCTTCCGCGTATTACATAAAACTCTGTACATAAAGCCGAAGTGTGGCTGAGTGGCGGTGTTGTTGTTGCGCCGACAGGGTGTTGGTGCTTCTGCTGGTGGCGTTGGCGGCGCGTATGAAGCCACGCTGACTTTAGATGTCTACAAGTTGTTGGCGGCTGCTTTACTTTTGACGTATTTGCAGCGCGCACAAACCCTTTTTTATGACCCGAAAGTGAATGAGAACGCGGCCAGCGAGGGCAGGGAAGACGGTGCAAGAACGCAGCTGAAAGTTTACAAATTTATTATCGACAACAAAAGAAGCGACCAAAGCGCCCGACAAGCGAACGCATACATTATAAGCCGCAGTCAGCCATTGATGAAGTTGAGGCAGCAGTCGGCAGGATCTACTAGTTGGAACAACTAACTGCTTGTATGTTTTCTTTAGGGACTAACCTGAATCACTACAAAACTAACTAGCAATTAGTGCAGCTATCCGTTAATTGCTGCACATGGCAAAAATATCGATCGTTGCCGCGTCTGGCAACCTCACACATTTTGTTTGTTGATTTTTTCGCTCATAAACTAAGGTTATATCCAAATTTTGGTAAAGAAAGTTCTCACTTTTCTTTATTTATTTGTTGTTTACAATTTATTTATTATTGAATCGTTGTCGGTTAGTTTGTCAATCGTTAAGCGGCTCACTGATATCGGTACACACTTATTTCCTGTGTTGCAACCAATTACAACAATCAAACACCAATTATACCCATCACATGACAGGCGTTTACTCTGCACACAAACAATCGAAGTTACGCGTTCTGCAGTGAGTGCGAGTCGAGCACCCTGTAGAGAAAAGTTAAAGTAAAGTTGACAGAAAAAGAAATACCAGTTGTGGATTTTTGCCTGAAACTTTCAATCTATCGGTTTAGTTTGTTCGATTTGCTGGAGAGTAACGCCTCGCGAATCGAAGACAGTTACTACCCTTTTATAGCCTTGACAGACGGCAGCGCTAATCCGGATTAACTGCGCACTTAATCAGATCCAAATTTGTAGGTGACAGACGGCAGCTATGCGAGTTTGAAACTCTCGTAAACAGCCGAACGCTGCCATATGTCGAGGCTATTAATTAGTGAAATTTACCACTCTCACGACTCATGCCTGGAACTCTGGTTCCTAGATGTATAGATTTGTGTGATCAGTTCGAGCTTTCTTACAGGGTATGTATGTAAATACTTCACTTTACAATGTCTGTGTATTTATCTTAAGCCGTTAAAGAATAATATCTAGACCAAAGCGCACCGCCCGCTTGTGTTTACAGAGTGTACAGTGGTTGAAAAACTAACTGTAGAGGTTTGCTATAGTTTTCGGAATAATTATTTGAAAATTGCTGACTCCACATATAACCATAAGCTGATCTAGAGAAGACAGTAAGCTATGCTCGTATTAGATTCGCAGTTAATTTTTATTTACATATCAAAGGATTTTATAAAAACGTAGAGTACTTGTCCCACCAGCTGTCAACACTCGTGTGGAAAGTCACGTATTTGCGATTTGAAATATTTTTGTTTGAAACTCAAGTTGTTAGGAATTATTTAAAAACTTTTCCAATCATTTGCTCTCGATCGGTTATTATCTGAACGACGAGGATGCTGAAAATGACCATAATGGGAAGCTCGTTGACTGCCGTTATGAAATTTTTCGCTCCACTAGTCACACCTGCTCTCAAAAGAATTTTTAAGCCACATTCAATCACGATTATCAACCGCTCCTATGTTAAATTGCTCCACAGTGCGCTTATGGCTAAATACATATTGGTCAGTGTGAGACCTAGTCAACGTAAAGGCGGTACATTTATGTAATGTGTGAATGTATGCCCTACATGCGCTGTGCAAACAAACTCAACTCTGCAAGTGAACGTATGAACCGATCATCGGCTAATCGATGGTAAGTTTCGTTGAATGATCGGACAGATGTCTTGCGCTAACCAACGTGTCTACACAAAGTTTAAACTGTAACAAGCTGGCCAACGGCATGACGAGCCATAGCTGCTCAATGAATAGACGCGCTTAGCAACAGCGCCGCTCAGCCTGCAATATACCCCTCACAAACATAGGCATTTCATCATTTTTCATACACCGGTGCCATGTAGCACTCATCCGCTTGTTGGTTATATGCGTGGCGTTATCGCTCTGCCGGTGCTGGTGTTTATGTTTGCATTGTTTTTTTTTGTTGTTGTGCGAATAGGTGCAATTTCACACTTTGCCAGCAACGTCCAGTCGGACGGTCAGCGCAATGCGTTCTCTGTGGTGATTCTTCTTTTGTTTCTGTGCATGCCTTTCGAGTCTTTTTTTAGGCTCGAGCACCTCATTGTTGCATGTCGACTTTATTGTTGTTGGCGCTGGTTAGGTGGCTGTTGCGCGTTGTTGGCGCGGATGTTTACGCGCGCTGGTTGATGGGAAAATTATGAAATTCATTATTTGTGTTTGCCTAATAATTATGACAGTAAGCGACCACGACAAGCAACACGAACAATAACAACATCAGCGCTCAATGGCGTTGCTTAGTTGGACTAAGCGCGCACGGACTTGACAGCGCGTTGGGGCGTGCGGGCGTTTGTCATAAAGTCTGCAAACTAAGGCAGTGCGGCGCGCGCGCTCACAAAGTAAGAAGGTCCGCGTAAAAAAATGTGTGTCGTACCGCTTTTGCCATTGCCTTTGAAGAGCCGCGCGAGTGGCAATTGGCATTGGCTGTATTCATTCATCTCGCTGTTGCTGTTGTTGTTGCGCCTGCTTTGCAGCCTAATAGGTTCATAAACGAGATGATCGATAGCCCACACATTGTTGCCATTGCATCTGCCACGTCATGTGTGATAGGCGCGCGAATATTTTCAACACCTTGCCGCCGCGTTCGCGTTTGCGCTCAACGCAGCGCCATCACACATGCGTGAGGCGTGGCTTTGCGGCACAGCGCCTTAACGAAACAGCCGTTGAAGACGCTAAGGCTGCATTCTAATAAAAAATAAAATAGAATAAGAAGCGGCAAGCTGCAGCGCTCGTGAAGATATGTAGCTGAGCTGTGTATTGGAATAGTATTTCCTAGAACTGCCACAACTGACATACCGTCAAAGGCTTGGGAATGTAAATGTCGTAGTTGTCGGCACTATTTTAGCGCACCACCAGCAATTCAGTTTTCTTTTCTTAATAGAACCATGCTTACAAACGCTTATGGTATATATTTTATATATACCGCTATTTACATAATACGCTTTTACATTTCAGCATATTTGTCCAGGGCATACAAATAGACATGGCTTAAGCACACAAATAAAACACCGTGGCCCTGGACTCTTGTGACAGGGTGCAAGGTTATGGCTCGCTGACGCTGGCACTTCCAGTGAGTGTAGGCAAGAATACGAATACGATGAGCGTTTGAACACCCCATGAGATATTTTAGAAGCATCTAACAACCTTTGATTAACTCGTTAGAAATTTAGAAAGTAAGCTTTGAGCTGAGGTTTAGTTTCAATATATTCATGCCTGGCAGTTTAATACTATATATTGGGTAGTCGAAAAAACCTTTTCGTATTTTGTCAATAGATGTCGTTGCAGTCGTATATCTCAAGTGCTACCAATCACATTGTGTCATAGTCCATCTAGTGTTGGAAAGGGAGATTTTAAGCTTCATTTAAAGAAAAATTCTGGGAAGTTGAACATAAGTTCCAGCTCTTCAAAAATGAGTGAAAACAATGAAGAAATTCTCTATATTTTGAAATTTTTGTATAAAAAAGAGAAGATTGCTACGAAAACCACCAATGAAATTTGAGAAGTTTACGTAGACGATGCTCTATCAGTTCGTGTAGCACAACAATGGTTCGCCCGCTTCCGTTCTGGAAATTTCGATGTGAAAGATGTATTTCGCTCTGGTGGACCTATCGTTGAAAAAATTATGAAATTATGGAAAAGATTGACCAGGACAGTCACATAAGCAGCTATGACATCGCTAAGGAACTTAACATTCATCATCAAATGGTTTCGAACTATTTAAAAGGGGCGGGCTACAAAAAAAAAGCTCGGTATCTGCGATTCTTTGCTGAAACGATATGAAATCGAAACATATCTGAAGCGAATGGTAACTGGAGACAAAAGTGGATCAAATGTGACAATAATATGCGAAAAAGGTCAAGGTCCAAGCGTGGTGAAGCTCAAGAAATGGTCGCAAAGCCAGGATTGGTGCCTCGAAGGGTTATGATGACTGTTTGGTGGGATTGGAAAGGAATCATCCACTGTAAGCTGCTCCATCCTGGCCGCACGATTTATTCTACATTTTACTGTCTACAACTGATGAGATTGAAGCAAGCAATCGGAAAAACGGCCAGAACTGATTTATGGAAAGTATTTTTCCATCGGGACAACGCTAGACCACACACATCTTTGATGACTCGACAAAAACTGGGAGAGCTTGGCTGGGAAGTTTTGATGCATCCACCATATACTAGTCCTACCATTAATTACAGAACTATTTTTCTAACAGCTTAAGCACCCGTTACACGTTTTCCAACAGGGTTCGCAGCACTTTCAAATTTGTCGCGCAGGCACTTACACAATAAATGGCT
Organism: Bactrocera tryoni; assembly: GCF_016617805.1. Classification (NCBI taxonomy): domain Eukaryota; kingdom Metazoa; phylum Arthropoda; class Insecta; order Diptera; family Tephritidae; genus Bactrocera; species Bactrocera tryoni. The sequence goes on from NC_052500.1 coordinate 3,145,552, forward strand.
GTTTTCTTGTAAGCAGATGCGCTACGGCCCCTAAAATTGACGCTGTATTAGCACAAGGCAGGTAAAAGAGCCGTGCGGAAACTTCTCCACTTCAAATGGTGTCTGAAAAAGCTAGAAAAGAGAGCGAGATAAATATGCACAAAGGGGAGAGGGGAGCGCCTGAAGTGAGCGCATGGATAAGCTGTGGACTGGATGGAATGACGGAAGCGGCAGACATTTCGGCAGACATTGTAAAGCACATATACTGACATATCCACACATATACATATAAACGGCAAACTAAAAAGCTCATGAGCGCTGCGCCGTCAGACAATCAGTCGCTTGTCAAACACTCTTGAATTTCTCGCTTAAATAGTTAGTAAAGTCATCAAAAATGTGTGTCTTTCAAACGCACATAGCAACATTTAAGTATATTCTTAGGAATGTTTACTTAGTATGTGCTAAGTTATAAGCTGACTGAGCTTAGCTAAGCAAAGACATGCGTCTCAATTTTGAGAATTCGCTACGCCTTATAAACGCTCGGCGCGTACATGAAATAGAGCTATCTCTATGAGTATGTTTTGTATGTGTTGGTGTAAGAACTGTGCGAATAATTTCTAGGCGAGTGATAGATGCAGAAGATAAACAGAAGAGCAAAATGAACAGAGAGGTGCAGTAAAGAGGACAGATATACATTTGTATATAGTAAACTCATATAACTAAAATATATCTATTTTAGGCAACGAACCCAACATCCTGGAAATAAAGTAGCACTCATCTCATATACCTAATTAGTAGTGAAACTATAATAAAACCAGGTGGCAACACTGCGGCCTTCAGCTGTGCTGTGGAAACAAGAAATGACAACAACAGTCATTGCGGCGGCTAAAGCGATCTGATGTGGCGTTTTATTGCACGCGCAAATGTAAACAATCCAATGACAGCAATTGCAACAGCCCGACGACAAAGGCAAAGCGAATATCTACATTATAAATAGCGAACTGAAAAAAAGACCCGAAACGGCAACAGCAACAACAACCGTACTAAGCGCAAGCATTAAACAAGCGCTAATAAGATAGCGCGGCAGCTTATCTCGCCCGATTATTGCCCGCGAGCGTTGATAACACCAATGCCAGCCAACAAAAAACCGCCGCGGCGCTGGTGTTTGGGCAACGCGTTAACCGCTGTCACCGGCAAATGTCAATTGTAATTGACACATGACGACCGAGTGACACATGCACGGCGCTGCAACGCCTGACATACACATGCGCGCGCCCTTACCAATGTAATTTGTATGCTCTGGCTCTAGGCAGCGCCAGCAACTGCGCTGCTTTCGCTTTCGACGGTGTAGGTAGGTGCGGCAAGTCGCCTAGTTGTACGGCTGAGCGGGGTAAACGGGTTGCGGCGGTGCTGCGCGGCATATCGGTAAGCAAACAAGCAGCCCGTTTGATTAGGTGCTGAACAATCAAACTTCAAAGGCTTTTGTGCCGCCAATTTGTCATTAATGTCATATAGACAAGATCGCCGTTGTCGGAAATTACAGCGTAAACGGCGACGTTGGCAGCGTTTCGTACAGCGACGGCGCAGTCGCCTCAGTCGTGGCAAATTATAGGTGATGGCGGCTAATCTGATAAAAGAGATATGAATGAGACGTGCGCTGAAGTGGATCAACATAACCAATAAATTCCCAATTGCACCATTTCCTTATGGCTCTCCGACCGCCCCCTCGTTGGTGGCACGACACCTTTGATCTTCAGCGCCCCCACAAATAGTTTTATGCGTGTTTATAGTCATATTCAACTTCATGTGGGTAACTGATGTATTAGGTTGGTATGTTTGGTGGAGATTTCACCTTCATTCCGTTGGTGGCTAATGAGATTGCGTTAATTGAGTTTTAAGTGTTGACATTGCCCCTAAGTGCATATTATAAATATCGACATCAAATGTCTCTTGTGCGTCTAAGCTTCGAGGCAAGCTGTGTTTCCTTGGAATTTTTGGGATTTATGCGAATTTAAGGGTAATAAAAACTATGGGTTCTTGGAAATTTATTGGTTAAGTCGAAAGTTATTGTAGTGTGTCATCTTAGGGATTAATGTAAAATAGCTTTCATTCTCAGGCAAAATAATTAAAGAAGTTGCGAGCAATGAATATCAAAGAATAAAGAATGCAATAATGTTGCTTATTTTTAGCGATTACTGAGCACTTTTCTATGAGCTTAGTGTGTTCTAAGCGATTTTTTGGGATTTGCTTTATAACTAAGTAAAGGCATTAAATACACGCGAAACAAAATACTAATCTCGTAAATTGAAAAAATTAAGAGGTTTGTAAAAATTGTCTAACTCAAAGTATGACCCCGGAAATCAATGGCTCTCGGATGTAGAAAACCAGATTGGAACTGAATTTTTATTTAGTCAAGGTGTGCCAACTTGACAATGTTCCTCAGCACAATTTTGGGAATACCTTTTGTAGCTACAACAACAATAAAGTCCTATAGAGAACGCAAAGTTAAACATACAGTACAAATTATAAAAATGGGAAGTGGAAGGACCGATTTGTGCTATTTTGGTACTAAACTAACTACACTGTGCTGAGAGAAAAAATCAGAATCTCACATATTAACATGTTGTTCTATGAAATGAACCAATAGAAAATCATACTTGGCTAATGAGGTAGCTATATTCCGATTTAGGGGTTGTGTGGGTTTCGTCGAGCCAAATTCAATATTTTTTTCGTAAACAAAATTAAATATTTTATTCAAACTTTTTATTATTTAAAAGGTTTTGCAAAGATTTGATGAAATTTTCAACGGAAAATATTCAAAACTGGGATATTACAACGTCATTTCCGGCAGTCCCTCGGAAAAAAGATCCCACCGTGTTGACAGCAGAACTTCTTACAGGATTATCAAAAGTAAAATAAAAAAATAAACATGTGCTTTTGTTAATACCAGAAGCAAGGTATTAGAGAAAAAAAAAACAAAAAAGTGAAAGATTTTTTACAAAAAATGCAAATTTTTATGAAAATTTCCAAACTTTTTTTTTATCGCTGTAGGTGAAAAAAAAAATTCTTCATCAAAACTTCGTAATTATATCTCGAAACATTTTCCAGAAAACGCGTTTAAAGATTTTAGGGGTTATATACAGTTATAATTAAAAAAAAACGATTTTCTTCAATTCTATTTTTTGAATGTGCATATATTTAAGGACACTTACAGAAAATTTCAAATCATTCCGGTAAATATTTTCGAAGTTACATGCAAATTTGTAAAGGCGTTTCAGAGTGCTTGGAAAAAGTACAAAGCCGGAGTCACAGAGCGCTTTTTTTCAAAGTGGTGTTTTCAAAGTCGGTGACCAACGTTGCTCGAAAACGGCTAAAACGATTAGTCTCAAATTTTAACACGAGCTTGTTAAATATATTTTTTAATGACTAATCGAAGATTTATTTATTTTCAATAAATATTTCTTTTTAAATAAACAATTTAAGTCGCAAGCTTTGGTCAAAAATCAGTTTTTTTAGAAATCGCCATTTCGTCCAAAAATTTTATTTTGCTTATTATCGATTAATTACTAGCTTTAAGGTTACTTAAGCGAAATCTGTATAGTTTTTTTAATTTCAGAGCATCCAGCTCAGAGGCATAGTGGTCACCGCAAAACTTCTACTTTGAGAGGAGCTCTCGGAGATCAGCTGTAGTTCTTTTCAAAATAAATATTTTGACTAAATCTTAGCCTTAAAATAGAATTAAAAGACTTCATAATATTATAATAAATTTTTGGATCAATTAACTTAAATCTTTACTCAGAAAAAAATTCTGGAAAATTTGCTTTTTTCGGCCCTCTAACTGTATACACCTATACTCAGCTATATGACTATATATCTGACCTCGAGCACGCATCTTTTCGAAGCTGTATCTCTAAAACTCGGTTCAAGATAAGAATTTAGGACAATATTCTAGAGATATTGTAGAATTAAATAAGAGAATATTATTTGTTGAAGACGTGAAATCCATGTAATCCCTTACAACGTTTTGGATAGAAACAATGTGTTCCTTGGGTTTCGGTCAGATATCTTTATGAATGTTTCATATGCAGTTCGCTTAAAAACTAATAGAATCTTCATCTAAGTTAAAGTATTCGAATTAGTTCATTTAATGGAATCTACAGAGTGTTTATTCGAACCGGAAAGATTGATGATCTCTCTTTCTGAAAATTTTATATTGCCAACTGACCGAGTATAGTACGTATTTTCGATCAGTCTCTTCGACTTAATCATCCCACAGTATCTGTTAAATAATATTATCAAATAAAAATCAATACAACTCTAACTTTATGTCACCAAACAGAAAAGATATAATACAATTTAGTTGAAATATGAAGTTATTAAAGAAAAAAAATTCGTTTTAATACAGAAAGCTCTGGCTATTTTTTTGGCTACCTTCATAAAAATGTGTTGAAATCATTTTCCTTCACTCAGCCATCCTCAAACTTACTGAGAGCACTATTTCGGCACCTCGACAACACAAGGGTTAAAGAATTGAAAAGTTATAAACTAAATTGCTTTGCATGGAATTTACAGCTGGGACTTGACAGTTCTATAAATTCATATACCTATTACACTCATATAATTAAGCCGAAGCTATTGGTGGTAACACGCACGCCGTTGATTTACAATCACACAAACACGCAGACGAGTATGCGGTGCTTTTCACCGCAACTAATTTCCTTTTAATCTTCGTAAATATTTATTTGTGTTTAGTAAACGAAAGCAAATAGCTAATCGAGTGCTGGAAAATATTCCCATAAACACGACAAGTTTCAGCGTAAATGCTAGTAGAAACTATTGTTTACCGCCGAATGTCAAACAGTTTGTCGGCATATCTAAATCAACTCATTCGCTCGCCCGCCAACTGATAAGCGCAGGCATTCAAGCAGCTAAACCAAAATATATACATGCATACATATATGTACATATGTATATATGTATATATATATACATGTATATATGTATATATATATTTAATTTTATACATGTATGCATATATACACATGTGTGTGTGTATCTGTCGGCATGTTGGTGTAATCTATAGATATTAATGCGAACCCATACTTACTGCCCCATTAAAAAAGGTAGTTATTTATATACTGCGAGCACACCTATGTTTGTATATACATATATGTGTATGTATATAGGCACGAATAGAAACGAGAAAACAAAATGAGTAAATGAAAATTCAAGGGCGTTCAAGTCAATGTGTGAAGTTAGATTTTTATTCAAATACACGAAATCGGACAGATAATGCAACTTCACAGATAGTAAATTCCGGAATACTTATACCAAAATACTAAACATTTTTATTTATGTGTTTTTTTGTATGTATGTGTGAGTAGTATTTGCGATATCCTTAGAGACGAAAGCGAAAAATAAAAAAAATGAAACTTAAACTTACTTTGCTAGTTACTTAATGTATATGGACGCTATGCTAAGTTCATTTTAGTTATGCCTTTGCAAGTATAAGTATATATAGTATATGCCTAAGTGTGTGTGTATTGTCATATGTGAAGCGCTGCTGAGAGCGCACACCTATTTGCACTAGCCTAATGTGTCGAACGTTTGGAACGATAAGATTGTTTGGAAGCCTAATAATCGCAAAAGACTTAAAGTTAAGCTATTAATATCCAGAATATATATATATATCAATAAGTGAGTACGCGAAAAATATGCTTAAAGAAACTATGCAAGTTAAATGCAAATCAAAATGTCCACTCGGGTACAAGTGCACTTAGAACTGTTTTCCAGCTTCTCACACCCACTAATTAATGTAAACGAACCAGAGTCCTGCGTAGTATATAGTGTAGATCACAAATATAAGGCCAAATGTTTTGTGCTCCCCTTGCTTGAGCACCTTATCACTTAATCAGTCACCGCGATCAGATCTATGGACGACGTATTACCGACTTTGGTGCAAGCGGGCAACAGTGTGACCGTCTTCGCATCCAAATTACGTGACGCCGATATGGAACCGCCGTTGCCGCCAGTGGTGGTGTGGAAAATGTCCGCAACGCTGACGGGTAGTGAGAGTAGATGCTCGTTGCCGGGTCCCAAGCCGCTGCCTGTCATGCCGGCGAGGTTATGTGTGAGACTGTGGCGCCGTAAATCGCAGTTACGTCGGAAGACCTTACCGCAGGAACTGCAGTTGTACGGCTTGATATCGGTGTGCGTGAGTAGATGAGTCTTTAGGTTCGAACGCTGATTGAAGGAACGATTGCAGACTGGGCATTTGTGTGGCGACTCCTCCATGTGTAGAATCTTATGTACAGCGAGGGTGCGCGATTGGCAGAAGCCTTTGCCGCACTCAGCGCACTTGAAGGGCTTCTCCTTTGAGTGAATGTATCTGAGCGGTGAGAATAAGGGTGAAAGATATAGAAATTGCAATTGTTATGCCGAAAGTGTGGTTATTACATAACGAAAAAGTTTAAATAAATATACGAAACTTAATAGTTTAGGTCATTAAACGCAGAACTCTGCCTACCTGTGATCTCTGAGGTGATCTTGCCGACGGAATGCTTTGCCGCAGATATCGCACGAGTAGGGTCGTTCGTCGGTGTGCGTGCGCTCGTGTATGAGTAGATTGTAGGACTTAGTGAACTGGCGATTACAGAATTTGCAAATGAACTGCTTTTTGGCGCGCTGTGAATTGGCAGCGGCGGCAGCAACAGCCGTACCGCCCGCACTGCCACTGCCAGCATTGAGGGCGCTCGCCTCATTCAGAGCGCTGGCTGCGGCACCTTCATTTATGACCAGCTGTTGATGGTTCAGCTTGTCTTGGAACATGGTGGCTTGCAATGATGAAATCGATTCGATCTCAGCCGATAGGGATTGCTGTTGTTGGTGCTGTGTGTTCAGCTGCTGCTGTTGTTGTTGCTGCTGGTTAAGGCAGTTGAACGCATTGGTGTTGAATATGAAGTTGTTGTAGCTACTCTCGAGTTCAGCAGCCTCAAACGACAGTCCCTCCTCGCCGTCCAGCAACGGCAGGTCACAATCGCCGAGGTCACTGGTGGAGAGGTCAGTGCCGGTGGCGCCCGCACTTTGCAACAGCGTCTGTATAGCATTTGCCGTGTTGGTGTTGCGTTGCGTTTTGGACGCCTCAAGGCATAGGTTGGCTGTGTCCACAGCTTGTAGCTCTTGTTGCTGTTGTTGTTGCGCTTGCGTTGCAGTGGTTACCGTTGTTGTTAAGCTATAGTTGTTGTTGCTGGTTTCGTCTGCACCGATGCCAGTGGTGGCGCAGCTGGCACTTGTGTCGCCATCGCCACTTCCATCGCTGCTACTGTTGTTGTTGTTGGTGGTTATGGTATTGAAGCGGAAGACATCCGATTTGCCGGTGATGCGCTGCAGCGCCAAGTACGACTCCAGCGCTTGCAGATTGAGCGCCGCTGCAGCAGGTGAATTGACGGGTAGCAGCGCGGCCTGCTGTAGGCTGCTGACCATGGTGCCCTGTAAGGAGAGCACTACTGCGGCCGCGGCGGCGAGGTCATTCGTAGTTGAGACATTTGCCAGCGTTGATGCGCTGCTGTTGTTGGCGCTGTTATTGACATTGTTGTTGTTCTGGTTGCCACCATTGTTGCCGCTATCGCATTTACTCAACGGCAGCGTTGACGCTTGTTGGGGGGATGGTGTGCTCATGCTGAGGCCGTGATTGCTCTGCAGCTGCGGTTCGCTGCCGACGCCATTTGCATCCTTTGCCAACGCCAATGCCAAGGCCGCCACGGTTGGGGAAGAAATCGTTGCGGAGGTGGAGCAGTTCGGCGCAGAGTTCGTTTTCTGGCCATGTGTGCTGCTAGCGGCAATGCTATTATTGTTGGTGTTATTGGCGCTGTGCGCATTCTTGTTGCTGTTGCTCTGTTGTTGCTGCTGCTGCTCAAGTGCCGCTGCAACGGAAGTGGCATGCAGCTCGGCGGCGCACAGTTCCTCCTTAATCAAAGTGGTCAAGGCAGCGGTTGTGGCGGCAGCATTCGTTGTTCTTGTTGTTGCAGCTGGAAATTGTACCGTTGATGATTGCACATGCACATGTCGCTGTTGTGATTGCGCATGTTGTTGTTGTTGTTGCTGCTGTAGGCGCTGTGTTTGCATTTGCTGTTTAAACTTCTGCAATTGTTGTTGTTGTGGTAATTTCTGTTGCTGACCCTGTTGCATACTTAGCTGTGCCTGTGATTGCTGTTGTGACTGCTGTCTCAGCTGTGCATGTTGTTGTTGCTGTTGCTGCTGCTGCTGCTTCATATGCAGTTGCTGTTTAACACGGTTTTGTAGTTGTTGTTGTTGCACACTGTTGCCAGCGGCATTGGGGCTTGTGGAGGAGTCCATCGCGCACGCGCAGCAGGATATCGCCCAATATGCAGCGAACTCTTGGCTAACTCGCTGGCTGCCTGTCTCCGTGGCTGCTTAGTGATTGCCAGTTGCTGCGCAAGCGCACCTACGCAAACTAACGACCAGCTTGCTGGTGGCTATCGATGATGTGGCAGTTGCTGTGATAGCTGCTGCAGTAGTTGTTGTTTTTTTCGTGTTTGTTGTTGTGTTTATTGTTAATATGACTTTTACCACTAGCGCTACGTTCTTTTAGCCGTTAAAGTTAGGTGGAGAGGATGGTTGTGCTGTTGTTGGTGCTGTTGCTCTTTTGCTTCTTCGTCTTCTTCTTCTTCGTATTACTCCTCCACTGGCATGCTGCTGCGTTCGCTTGTGGATGCCACGGCGAGAGTATGAATATTAAAAACAACACGCCACCATAAATCACCGCTTAGTCACGCGCTCAAAAAGTCATAAAAATCGAATTTGACGTTCGTACAAAAACAACAAGAACGTAGCGAGACACTATTGCAAGCGCAGCGCTAAAGGCAAGCAAAAACCGCTGGCATATTAGCAAACAAATTGATCGGCAACAACAAGAAGGTTGTGCGCTGGAAGCAGCTTGTTGTTGTTGTAATGTATGTGCCAATATTTTTTGTTGTCTTCGAAACAATTATCTATATTTTTACTTCCTACTTTGCACCAGCTGCATCTGCGTTTGCGCCTCCAATCGCTGCCCAGCCTTGTGGTCACTGAGATTATTGGCGTTTGCGGTTTCGCACTGCCGCAACTGAAGCGTCAATAGATCACACGTAAAAATCCTGGTGGCGCGCTAACAAGCTTGGTGTGGCGGCTTGGACTAATAGTGCGGCTGGTGAGGCGGCGCCGCGTCGGCAATTAACTGGCACTTGGGCGCAAACTGTTTCTCCCGTCGAATGACAAGCGCGGCACGAGCGCAACAAGCGACGTTGCGGACCACACGCACTTTGTTGGTTTAGGCACTTGAGCGCGTGTTTCCAATGTGTGTAATTAACACGAGCCACGAGCTGCGTCAACAACACACAATTTAAGCAGTTCAAAGCAAATAAGCAAATACAACAAAAACACAAATAACGCAAGTAATTTGTCTTATGCAATTGCTAACGAAATGTTTTCAGCAGAACGCTATATTTTTTTTTACTTTTTGTTGTTGTTGTTAAACAGTACTTTCTTTTCGATCCACCTTCCCGCTCACACAGTCGCAAACACCTTGAAAGGTGGTTAATTGTTGCTTTTGTTACAACTGTGACGCTTTGACGCTGTGCGGCTGACGACTGTCGACACTGCCTTCTTGCGATGAGACGCGTTCACTACCGAATGCAAAATTATCGAGAACGCTATCTCAAAAAAAAATTATATATATAATAAAACACGCGCACAAAACAAAAACAAATACAAAAAGAGAAACAGCTGCAACGCTGTCGCTGCGCAGTGCTTTTAGAAGTGATGAGTAAGTAGTGTATGACGTGCGCGTAATGTGGCTTCGCGTTGAGGCGCGCACAATGTTGGGCAAGTCCACGGAACAACTAAAAGTCCATTGCGTCGCTGGTTTGACGCGGACCTCCTGTGCAACAAGCAGAGAAATCAAAACCGGCGCGCTGCACAAGCAAGCGCACACACACACACACATGCAACGTAGACAAACCTGCCAGCCGAGGCAATGCGCCTCGCTACTCACTCATTTACTCAGCGCACTCACCTTAGCACCCATACAAACGCCAGCGCACGTACTGTAGTGAAACGTCGCACACCTATGCCGACGCGCGCACACATAAACATAAACAAATAAAAGACTTATACACCAACGATCGACAGCGCTGTATGTGCGCGCTTGTGTAAGTGCAAACGCGTGTGTGTGTGTGATGCCAAACTGAGTCGAAACATTCGTCTAAAGAGCGCGCGATTTCACCTAGTCAAGGTGTTGGTGTTTGCTTGCCTTTGCATGTGTGGGTATTGAATTGCTCGTTCATACACGCTTGCCGCGCTCACGCTCACACACGGCGCATACGCTTCCACTCGTACACAAATGTATAACCAGTTTCTTTGCGATCTTTTTCTTTTGTTGCCTCTTAACGGGTTTGCGCTCTCAAACGCTTTTGGCTCCGGCAAATGTTAAGGCGCGTTGAGATTGAATAGTTACAACCCGCAGAACGAGTTAGCTTGGACCGGAGTTAACTGATGGCCAACACACGTTTGCCGCCGCTTAATGGGTGGTTCGTTCGTTGGCTGGCTGGCTGGCTGAGTGGCGAAATCCAGGCATTAATGTAGCGATCAATGGGAATGCAAACGAGTTGTAAACTCGCGTGGGTGTAGTTATTTATACACAACAAACCAGCAACGACGATCGAATTCTCTTGATATTCAAATGAGAAGACAAAAGCTTATAAATATTTATATACACATGTACAAATGGGTGTATGTTTGTAATATAATGAAATTAATGATAAAATAACACCTTGGAATAAAGGCCTAACATGAGATTTGGGTGAATGTTATAAATCTATAAAAGAAATTAGGAAGCTTTTGTTCGCCACGAAAGAAACTTTGTTCGTTATTTCGACGAACTATGCTAGCATGTGTTTTCAATTTCTTTAGCTGAACCGGCATATTAATGCATCCGTTGAAAACATACTTCCTTGATTTTTTCGCGCAGATCGGCACGAACATAGATATGTTTCTTTAGATTTTATACTCGATATTATAGGGTCTTAAGCTTAAAGTTCTTGTGGAAGTACATTTTTAAGGAAACATTGAACAAAAGTTTTACAACAAACTATTTGTGATGTGGCTATTTACTTTTGTAGACGGCAAATGGGAGACATCCGTCTGCAACCAACAGATACAGTGAAATATCTAGGGATCATCCTGGTTAGGAAGTTTTCATGGAAGCCGGATACCGCAGAAAGAGCAAAAAAGGCATCGATTGCCTTGTACAGCTGTAGACGAGCCATTGGCAAAAGCCGGGGTCTCTTCACGAAAGCGGTTCTCTGGCTCAACGACACCATTGTCAAGCCCATTATGTTCTATGGAGTTCTATGGAAACCACACTTGCAAAGAAACTCGAGAGCGTTTAACGGGCACTAAAGGCCACTCCAACCATGACATTTATCGTCTCTTGGACATATTGCTCGTGGATATCCCGGAATGTGTATGGCTGCGAAAGTTGCCATCAGACTAAAGGAGTCTTGGTTCCCAAAAGAACACTTGTCTGAACACTCAGAAATCCTCACTCACTTTAACTTGATAGCGGATCACTTGAATCATGGAGTCGTCAAACCGAATTCTGGCGGCTTCTTTTCTACTCATATACTGGCCAGGGAGTCGTGGAAGGAAATTGGAGGAAAGGTGCAAGGCTTGGGGTTAAGGTTTGGGGAGTGGTGTACTGTCAGGAGCTCTGTATCAATTCTAGCTTCAAATTTCCTGACTATTGCAGTATCTTGCAGGCCGCGATTGCAGCCATTAAGGTAGCAGATGATTTAATGCTCCAGAGTGCAGCTTCCTTCAGAGAAGTGACCATCCACTCAGATAGCAGAATGGCGATAAAAGCTTGGGAGCGCATACCTTCAGACCTCCCACCGATCTGGCGCGAATGAAAATTAAACGCCTGTGCAAATTTGTACTGGCTACCAAGCGTTTTACTCATTTATTGTTCGAACACAGGAGTTCTTCTTTTCTATGTCCTCACAAAAGGCTTCTAACCTTATCTAAATATTTGTAGAAGTTTTTCGTATCTCTTTTATGGCAAAAACCTTCTTGAGCCGAAAGTACTTTTAAGTTTTATGGCGTGTTGAAATTATTGTTAATATGGGTATACCGTGATTTCCATTATAGACCACGATCAGTTTGAGCCCACATTACTTAATACTTTTACGATATGCGCATTTATGACATTTGAAATATTACGAGATATATGTATAACGTCGAAGACCATAAACGATTGTATGTAAATAATCAGCATGATGACCTGAGTTGATTTAGCAATGCCATTCTCTCTGTCCGTCTCTCCATCTGCCCATCTGTATTTAAGATAACTAGTCCCTAAGTTTGAGAGATATCGAACTGAAATTCGTCTCACGTCCTTTTCTCTCCAAGAAGCTACTCTTTTGATGTTACCGCTGATATTGGACCACTATTACATAGGTAAATAGCTGCCATATAAACTGAACGATGTGGAATGGTGTTCATATAAATCTGACCTAACACGAGCGTACCAGTCATTTCATCTTTTCGCTATTTGGCGCCAATTCGACTTACTAAGTGCAGTCAGGTCTTTCTACCCTTGATCTCTCCAACGGAGTGAAGGTCTTCCCCCTTCTCTCCACTGGCGGGTAGTGAATCGAAAACCATCAAAGCTGGAGTGTTCTCTTTCATTCGAGCAAGATGACCTAGCCAGCGCAGCCTCTATATCTTGATTCGCTGAACAATGTCAATGTCGCCGTATATCTCATACAACTCATCGTTCCGTCGACTAAAGTACTCGCCGTAAACAATTAGCAAAGGACCATAAATCTTCCGCAAAACCTTTCTCTCGAACACTCCTAAGGCCGACCCATCAGATGTTGTCATCGTCCATGCCGCTGCACCATATAGCAGGACAGGAATGATGAGAATCTTGTAGAGTTTGGTCTTTGTTCGTCGAGAGAGGACTTTACTTTTCAATTGGCTACTCAGTACAAAGTAGCACCTTTTGGCAAGAGCGATTCTGAGTTGGATTTCAAGAATGATGTTGTTGTTGGTGTTGATGCTGGTTCCAAGATAGACGAAGTAATCTACGACTTCGAAGTTAATCTGACCTTAGCCCGTCCTTTTTGGCTTCCTACACTTGAAAACTATGGTCCATCGAGTCCAGTGCCTTTCCTCTTATCTTAAAGTATCTAGCCCTTACATATACATATAGTATGTAGGTATGTATTTATATTTTTACTGGAGACTTTGCCAACGTTTTTTACGATCTCCGAAATGAGTGTGTATAAATTTCTCCGAATTTGATTCAATTCCTCTTATCATCCTTAATTCACTAAAAGTTGTAATTTGGCGAACGCGTTAATAACTTATTTGGATCATTATACGCATGCTCATATGTAAATGGATTGCGTGCGCACACTTATTACGGTTATAAAGTCAAAATCAACTTTTAATTGCAGGCAAGCGCTCAAGCGGCCGGAGTAACCAGTGGCTGTCGGTAGTCGGTAATCGGTTGGACTGCAATTCAACTTAATTTCATTTCGCGAAACGCCGCTCCAAGTTTTGGCATTCTTTCATAATTTTACTTTTGATTCCAGCAATTGGTTGGCATTTTTAGGCTTTCTTATTTACGGACGCGGTTTCATTTCGTTTTCATGTGATAAACGGCGGCGCAATCAAATGCGCTGAGATCGAGGAGGAAGCTGCCTATCAGGTCCGCTGACCGACTGGTTGACTTGCAGGTTGGCTTGCATAAGCGCTTGCACGTCCAGCGCAACAGTTGTCTACTCATAACGCTGTCGGTATGCCAATCGACGATGCGTCCGTCTGTCCGTCTGTCCATCTGTCTGTCTATGTGCCTATCTGCCTGCCCACTGCTTTCTGCGTCGCCTATAAAGATGTGTGTGTGTGTGTAGTTGTGGTAGTAGCATTGGCATTCGTGCAGTATTTCCACAATTTATTTCAGCATTAAATTGCAATTTTGCTCTAAAAGTTTGCGCTTAAGCGTTTTCCACCGCTTATACAGATATTATTTTGATTAATGCAGCGCAAACATGTCATTCGCTCGTTTCGCTTGATTAACCCAAACGAACTGAACTTCCATAAACGGAGAAGCTGCGATGGCTTGCGCTGAGTTCAGCCAGGCTGCGGCGCAGTGCCGCGCTGGAGCTGTGACTACCTCTGGATGCCTGTGTTGGCGCGAGTGATGATCCGCGCTTCGACAGCAGCCAGTGTGCGCGCTTGTGAATCGCTCAAGCGCAGCTGCAAGATGTGGCTGTCGATAGTTGGACGGACGATGGCGCGTGTATTGGCATGACCGAACATCACTGGCTCGTTAGCTGAGTTAGCATTGCACGCGGTCATTTTGGCTTCGACAGGCGCGCATTAAATACCATGTGCCAGCACAGGACAGACACTTACATATATATGTATACATATATCTTACAAACACACATACGCTCCAGCACACATACGTATTTGCATAGCGCGTAGGATCGCTGGCCACATTCCATTGTGCCGCACTTGCGAGCCGACAATTTCATTATCGCCGTGCAAAAAGCAACCATAACCGTGCTTACATAAGCACAACAGCGTCGAAGCTCATGTCATTCAAGTGCACGCGCTATTTTAAATGCGTAATTATGCCACACTCTGCCCTAAACATTGGTCCACGCACCTCACCCGGCCCACACCCAACGCCCTTCAACGTCTGCCTGCTTGCCTATTCTAATGTTGGCTGTGCGAAGCAGGCTTGGGCCACGCTTGCATTCTCATGAATGCCGCCACAAGGCCTTTGCCCAGTTGTTGCATATTTGTGCGATTTGTGGCATTATTTATGTGCATAAACGCATGCAGCATGCAGCTGGCGGCCAGCTTCAAAGCGACTTGCATAATCTGAATCTCGAAACGTTGCACGTACAACTGTGACGATCAGTGCGCGCGCTTCTAGGCTGGGAGGGAGGGCTAGGTGAGGCGGTATGCGCCGAGCTGCATATAAAGTTATTGCGCTCATTGCACCTCATGCTCATTGCTCATATGGGCCGGTCGTTTGGCCATTGCTTTATTGTCGCAGTCATGTTGACATACTGTCCAGCTGTCCCAGCGATGGGTCCATCGATTTCAAAGACGCATTTGCGCGGCTGTTATTGTCTCAACAGTGGGACCAAAATGCTTGTGAACGTGATGCCATTGAGGATTTTATGGAAACCGCGGAGTTTTAGCGAAAACTCAACTAAGATGGCATCGCAATTTACAAACGCCAGCTCTGTAAGCCACCGAAGTTTGATTCAGCATACTGACATTTACAATTTTCAAGTTTTTAAATATTATCAGCGTGTTTATGTGATAGCAACACACTGCCTCTGCGTCGACATCATCACACAGCATCAGAAACAGTGCCGTTTCCGCTTTGCGATTCGTTCAGATGCAAATACCTGCCCTCGTACTAGGCATTCATTATTGGCTCCCCGCTCTACACGCCACAACTCACCCATTGCCAGCCACGAATTATTGGCTTGCTAAGTTGTCTTGAGCTTGCTGCGATTGGCACAACAACTGCCACAACAGCGATCAGCCGCGGCAGCATTTGTAGCAGCGTCATCTGTCACACAAGGATGTGTTTACCTTCGGCTTCATCCTGCTTTCCGGCGCAACGCAGGCGCGTTGTAGCAATGCATGTGCGCTCGCTCATTGTGCACCCATTTGATGCGTGGGCTGAAATTACACGATCACGATCGACGATAAAATTTTATGGCGCGTATACGATTTCGATTCGATTTTGGTGTTGATACACTCAACCAGAATTGTTGGGCTGCACCACCGGCGCACCCCACCGGCCAGCAGCATTCAGCAATGCAGCAAAATGTCGCAAAGTTCTGCAATGTTGCAAGCGCATTTGTACTGTTGCCGGTGTTGATGTTCCCTGACAGTCCGTACATGCGGTGTGGCAGTCATTGTTCGCTGCCAGCGTGGCAATACTTTGTGGACGCGGGCACTGTCAATGGCGGCCAATATTTTCAATTTTTCATTACTAACTTTACATATGCGCGCGTGTGTGTGGCAGTACGCCTAGTATGTCGTTCGCCGCCTAATGGCTGCGCAGTGGTGGAAACACAGCATTCATTAGTTGACGGCTTTTTTTTTAATTTTTTGCCGCAAAGTGACTCAGGTGTTCGGGTTTATCGCCGCAATTGCGGAAATCTTATCAGTAAGCGACGCAGTGAACTTGCAATCACCGATATTGAATAGTAATTGCCGCTGATCCGATAGGAAGTCACCACCGTTCGCTTCTCGAAAATTACGTAGGCTTGTATTTATGGCCCTCCCAAAGCAAATGTCTTTTATACTTCAGTCGTGAATTGCCCAGCAAATGGCGCAAAAAGAACGGAATGGAAGAATGCTGGCAGCGCCAATTCTTGTTGTCGTAAATGTATGTATGTATGTGCGCATACATATCGGAGTAAAAATACTTTTAATTGCAATTTTATAAATGAAAACCGAATTCTTGAAAAAAATGTTCAACACATTTTTCATCAAAGCGTTCTACACTTATAGTGCCTCGCTTCTCCCAGAAAATAGTTGATTCGTGAAGCTGGTTCTGCATATCACAACATAAAGTAACAAACCGAGCACGAATTACTCAGTTCACCATCCTCAGCACCAGGCAAACCTTTCAACGAAGTAAGCTCCGGGTTTTGTTGACGTGTGTATCTTCGCTACAACAAGGAAGAGGTCCAGGTCAATGCTAGGACTTCCGTCTATCACAACATGAGCGATCTGGTTCGTGGCTTTTCGATCCGGAGACAGTTAGGTAGCTTGGTGAATTTTCCTATGCTGGGATCTAGTATTAAAAATAGCCATATTTCGTGCCCTGGCGAAGTCGATCAGCCTCTACCCATTTGCGGACGTTTCATCATGGAAGCTGAATATACCTCCATTGTACCAAATATACTTCTTTGCCTATTCTGGCGTTAAAGTCGACAAGCGCGAGCATGGCGCAAATCAGCGATATGTTGATGAACTTCGCTTTGATGCGGATTATGGCTGGACGTTCTTTCACTGGGGTGAATGCCAAGGCTTGGCAACGGAGTCTCTCTCCCACCACGAATCCGACACCGAATTTGCTCTTCTTTATATGGCCACTGCAGTATATTCCACAAGGACCTACTCGTATCAGTCCTTGTCCCGTCCATCGCATTTCTTGGACGGCGGTGATGTACGCCTTTACTCTTTCGAAGACATCAACCAACTGGGCAGCGGCACTTCCCCAATCAATGGACCCGACATTGCAAGTGCATGTCTGCGTAATTCTTAATCGTTTGCAGTAGTCATCATCGAAAGGGAGTCTCTCATGCGCGGCTGTTCTCCTCTTTTCATTGGGCATGTTTTATTTATTTATTTATTTTTTTTGCTATCCAGAGGATACTTGGTCTAAGAGCAGCTTGAGCCATATGTAAAATAATCGTTTCTGACCACTCCCAAGTGAATGGCGCTAAGAGAACTTTCCTCACTTGCGTGAACTTCTGCACACGCCCCCATCCTCGAATGACGAAAACTTCAGCCCAAATTAAACTGAACGTCCATCTGACATTTCTAAGAATCAGTAGATCTATGTATGGCGTGACAGCGGGTCGGTATAACCTAACCTAAACTGGCCTAACACAAAATAATAATTGCGATTTTTGTACAACCAAATACCTTATAACAACAGCACATACTAATATATGTTTGTCAAAAGGCGAAATATTAATAATACGATCATCAAGATAAGAATTTTGACCATTTGCCATGGCCGCTTAGGTGATAAGATTGCGCACCCCAGAGATGTCTCATGATTTATTCTTAGAATCAAACCAGACTGATTGATTAATTGATATTGCCACACCGATAACATGACTGTACATTCATACATATGTATATGTATTGCTCACTCTAAAAAGTACTTTTGTCTAATTATAAGTCGGCTGACGGACCAAGAATTTACAGCGAGATTTCTTCACGGGAAATCGAATTATTGGCAAAGAGTGGCTCCACTGATTGGTTGCGCTAATCTTCTCCTTTTACAAGAACTCAAAACAATGTCCGACACTTAATTTCCACGCCCTCAGCTGTAGACACTGAATCCAAAGTCATTTTTTAGCGGAATTGTTTTAAGTTTTTGAATTTTTTGGAATTATGAGTGCTCATTACTTGCCGCATTGCTGTCGCGGCGGCTGCTGTAAATCGCATTGTTGCTGTGATCTTTGAATTGTCATTGTCTCGCTGCTTGTCTGCGTGGAATTAACACTTTGTTGGAGCGTGTAAACACGCATAGAGCGGCATGTTGCGGACATTAGTGGGATTAGTGGTGGTTAACTTGACAGGCGGAAAGATTTTATCCATGATTGTGTTTGACAGATTTTGAGCAGTCACATTGCGGTAATATGATACCCATATTGACCGATGTGGTGCGTTCGACGATGAAGATATTTCGAATTTTACAATGTCATTGCGCCTGAGCCGCGGATCGAAGCCGTTGGTTTCTTTGTCGGCTGATTTGACTGAGATTGGGTTCACCTTCGTTTTTTTCCGACATTAACCCTGAAGCTATTGGGTTTTATACAAATTTGCCGCCAATGTAAATTGAAAATTGGCTGATTCGCCACATACGTACACTCATATACATATGTATATATATGTACGTAAAAATGAGCATTCGTACAGTGATGGCAAAACAATTTGGTTGTTCGGTTGGCAGCTTCCGTGGGAACCACTTCGATTTGCATACTCATGAGTTCCGCATGTCCCACTTTGACGATTCGACGATTCCCACTCCGACACACTGATTGACCGGTCAAGCAATTAATATATCCACCAAACTGCGCCGCATGTCCAACAATTTCTCAGGTGGCAACAACAACCATCAGCAACGCCATGCAACGCCAAAGTTTCTCAGCGCCACAGTGACTGACTGCACTCGTCGAAATTTGTGGCAATTTGCCGCATTGCCGTTGAGCATCTGCCGAATTATTGACATTCAAATGGCATCAAACTGTTGCAGTGTTGTTGTAGCACACTGCCATTCGTTCCCTTAGCCAGCGCATGCGCAACCGTTGCAACAACGCAATTGCAATTGAGTTCGTTTAAAGTTTAACGTTTCTTTGATTGGCCTAATGACAGTCGCGTCGCGTTGACTGCGCATGCGCATACGAATGACGTGAGAAACAAGAGCATTTCCATTTCGCATTCATTCATTCATGCAACGCTTGGCGGCTGGCGAAATGCGATTTGCCGCTAAAGTGCAGTTGCGCCGCGTTTATTGAGGTCGATTCAAAATTTGGGGCGCTTTGGCAGCAGGGAGACTTACACGTAGTCTCCGTTCGCAGTGTTGAGACGTGGCAGACGTGTACCTTAAACTGTAAACACATTTGGGTATTCTGGGGTAAAAGTCTCAGGTCAAAATCTGCACTCCCATGCAACGGTTGCGTGCTTTCGTGCTTGTTTTTAGCGTGCGAAGACGTGTCGAACGCAATGTAATTACTGCCAATTGGCCGGGTGGATAAACGCTCAACCAGCTGGGAATGCGATATTTACACTTCAGTTCAATTGCGGAATGCCGTGTGGGTTAGTTTCCACTTGATTGCCTGATTGAATTAAAGCTAAAGGCCGCTGCCACTGTATTTAGCAGATTGCCTAATTAAATGTGATAATAATACGTACAGAGAAATAATAAATTGTCTTTCAATTAGAGAAAATGGCTATCGAATTAAAATAAAATACTCAAAATATCACAAAATTATTCGACCTGCTAAACTACTTACAGAAATATCGACTCCCTGGCCCCTTGTTACTCACATCTGCCATTATCTGTAAACAGGGACACATCTGGTTTCTCCCAAATTTACTCAGTTGGGCGGTTGAAGAGGGAAATGCATGAGCGCAGGATCGCAGGCGGCCACACTTAGGTCATCAATAGTCTCATTGTGCTCCCAGGTGGTAGGCAATTTAAACTCTGTCCAGTAACTCAGTAGATTTGGTAAAACTTTAATTTTTTCCACCGTAACTGCTCAAAGTCCCTTAAGTGCGAGTATTGGGAGCCGTGGCTTAAGGCTGTGCTTTCGCATAGATAAAGTTCCAGCGTCTCATAATCCTTCTCGTATGCTTTGAATTCCGCCGAATCAATTTTTTTCCATTTTCCGAAGGTGGTATCTTAAGGACAGGGGTCCTATGATGACCCCTACGATGTTACTTAGCTCCCTTTTGTCTAGCAGTAGAGCGTTGTAGTCTATCCACCATCAACACTTCTCCAAAGAAACTTTTTTTTTTTGAAAATGTTCTTCAGTAAGAATTGCCATTTCATCATGAAAGATATACGATATAACAACGAGTCGAAATTATTAAAATATATACAAGTGCAGTACAAAATATTCCCGTGCCAGTGAAACGAAGAAAGGTCCGTAGTGTCGAGAATATTGCAGCCGCCAGCGGATCAATTGAGGAAGACCCGAATCAGGCTCTCTCAAGCGTTGAGCATCTCTGTGACGTCGTTGTGACGTCTAGCATTCTTACAAGATTGAATTGGCGCAAGAACTGAAGCCAATTGACCACCAGAATCGTCGTTTTCAGCGATGAGGCTCACTTCAGGCTGAATGGTTTCGTCAATAAGCAAAATATGCATTATTAGTCTGGCAGCAAACCACACGAACTCCATGGGTCACCTTTGCATTCCGAAACAGTTTCGGT
Organism: Bactrocera tryoni; assembly: GCF_016617805.1. Lineage (NCBI taxonomy): Eukaryota > Metazoa > Arthropoda > Insecta > Diptera > Tephritidae > Bactrocera > Bactrocera tryoni. The sequence continues at coordinate 3,166,309 of NC_052500.1, forward strand.
TTTGTGCGGTTTATGGGCTGGTGGCGTCATTGGCCCTTCCTTCTTTCGTGTTGATAAAGGCCGACACGTTACTGTGAATGGGAATCCCTACCACTCATTGGTAACCGAATATTTCTGGCCCGAATTGGATAATATGGACTTGGACATCGTCACAAGCTACACAACGAATGTCAAAATCGATTTATTGAAAAACACGTTTGGTGCACGTGTGATCTCATGAAATGGCCCAATAATTATAAGTAACTGTTTCTCATTTATTTTTCCAGACTGGAAACTGCTGTCTCCACTTTTATATTTTGTAGAATTAATGTGTCACAAGCTGTCATACTTTTCCAAGATCCACTTTTTACATTGAAAGCTTTGCCTCATTACACTTTTGATATTTTGCCAAAGTCTTTAAAAAACTGTTAAAAGTTGCAAATTCCAAGTTCCCTGGCAATCAGAAAGCACATCAATTTTCTTTCAGACGATTTAGCTTCAACAATGAAAACTCAATATCCTGCCAGTTATTGAATTTGGAAATCTCGAGCGGCATGTGGCGCAATTGTTTTCAACTTCAACAAAATGCATAATTTTAGTAAATTCCAAATTAAAGCTACCATTTAAGCTGAACACTCGCAAGCCACAAAAAAGCGTAACAGATCGCGTGTTAATTGGATGAACCTTTGAATGTACGAAATCTATTCCCTTATCAATTTACGCGCATGCGCAACAACAGACAACGCGCACAAAACAACAACGCATGCGGGGCATTGCCACAGCCAGCCAACCGGCCAGGACGCCGCTAGTGCTGCTGCTTTCATTTGGGTTGCTGACATGTTGTGGTGCGCTGGCTTGTTGGCAATAAAATGCAAATTAAGCGCTAAAGATTACTCAAAGGCCACATTATTTACTTAGAACCTCCTGCTGTGCTTCCGAATTAAGTTTAAACCCGGAGGCTAAATCCAAAATGAGTTTTACTAATTTCTTGTTGCTTGCCTGTCTGTCGGCCAGCCTGTCGCTCTGTCTGTCGGCATGCCTGGGTCTATGCACGGGACCGCTGCGCCGGCTGCTGGTGCGGCTGGCAGCTTGATGGACGTGTATGCGCGGGCCATACGGCTCTCCACCACTGCATGCCGCAAAATATATTTGGGACAAGTTGCTGCAACACTTAATTTCCATATCCTGCCGCTAGCTGCGTGCCACACACTGTATCCGTGGATATACTACGCACATACATTCTATATTAAAAACATAGCGTTTGGTGTTATCCCGCCCATGCGACTGCGTCTGCGTCTGCTCCGATTGTTCATCGCTAGGTTCACAGTTTTTTTAATCTTTCATAAATCGATTTTAAATGAGATTTTGGCGCTGACGTTCGCTTAGTTATGTTTGCGGCGTAGGGAATAACGAAAACCGTTTAATAAATATCAAAAATCCGTCCAAAATCCAAATGAAATCGGAGCTTTTTTGCAACGCGCTTTGTACTTTGGAGTGGAAATTTTATGAACGCACGCGCAGTAGCGTGCAAGAAAGTAGGCGTAACCGAGAGAAGCACTATGTTTTTATAATACTATCATTTGAGGCACAGTGTTCATGAGGTAACCTAAAAATTATCGAATAAACCTTTTTCCTGAAGTTATTTGCTCGGGATTATATTGGGTAGTCGAAAAAGTCTTTTCGTATTTCTAATGAGATTTCAACTTATTTTTTATATTTATAATGATCTTGAACGAACCAAATATGTACCACTTTGGTTGACCACTTTTTGCCATTTTTCCTCTAGAGACATTATTACCCCAGTGTAAAACTATTCTGGTTTCTCGGCGAAAAACTGCGACAAGTAATTTTCACAGGCTTCTCTTGAAGACAACTTTACTCCATTAAGGGAGCTCCGCATTGACCGAAACAAATGGTAGTCCGATAGTGCACGTTCAGACCTATATGGTGGATGCATCAAAACTTCGCAGCCAAGCTCTGAAAGTTTTCGCGGAGTCATCAAAGATGTGTGTGGTCTAGCGTTGTCCTGATGGAAGACGAAGCCCTTTCTGTTGATCAGTTTTGGCCAGTTTTTTCGATTGCTTGCTTCAATCTCATCAGTAGTTGACAGTGAAATGTAGACTCAATCGTTCTACCATGCTGGAGTAGCTCATAATGGATAATTCTTTTCCAATCTCATCAAACACTCAACATAACCTTTCGATGCCAGCATTGGCTTTCTGACCATTTGTTGACCTTCGGCAAGCTTGGACCATGATCCTTTTTACAGATGATTGTCGTATTGGATCCACTTGTCGTCTCCCGTGAACATTCGCTTTAGAAATGGTTCGATTTCATATCGCCGCCAGAAAATAACCGTAGATTTTAACTCGGTTCATTAAATTTCTCAAAGACAGTTTCTGTGGTACCCAAACGTCGAGCTTCTTTTTGTAGCCAGCCTTTTTTAAATGATTCAAAACCATTTGATGATGAATGTTAAGTTTCTTGGCGATGTCATGACTGCTTATGTAATGGTCCTGGTGAATTTTTTCCACAATTTCAACGACTTTTTCAACGAAGGTCGACCAGAGCGAGGTGCATCTTTCACATCGAAAGATCCAAGCCACGTGCCATTCCGTGCAAAAGCGCTCTTACAACCTTGAACCACTGTGCTGTATCCTTAACCGCCTTCAGAAACAGTTTTTTGTTGCAGACTTTGCCAACTCTTAGACTATGTGAGTATATGATCCACATTTTGGCGCGTTGAAAGTGGGGCGTGTTCCACATATGTCCCTATGGGCCTTTGAAGGCTTCACTGCGCACGCGCATGCACACGCATGTGTTATAAACCGAAATATAACGCAAACGGTATTCAAGAAAGCGCGCGAAACAGTCGAAGCGAAATGTTGCAGAAACGGCAACAGAGGGCAGCGTTAATATGCAAAGTGGCAGGTAGGCTGGCAGTCAGCCACTCATTTCAACGCTTTCGGCGAAAATGAATTATGACGCATGCGCAACGGCGGGCATTTTTTCACAACAAATACACATACATACACGTGTTTTACATATGCACTTCGCTGCTTCGTTTGCATATATTGGGCCACCGTTTAATTAAAGGGCGCGCGTGCGCCAACCTTTTCCCCAAACGCTGCACACCAACAAATACACGACGCGCACGCATACTTTATACAACACTCGAACATTTTAATAAGTGCACACTTGTGGCTCAATGGTCCACGGCCCTTGTTGGCCCGTGCTCGATGACGCACTCGAGTGCTGGCGGAGCAGAATTAGACGTGGCATGAAAATGGCCAGCTCAATTGGTGCATCAAGTGGACAACCTGACCAATTGTTCGCCTGTCCGTCTGTCAGCCGCACTCACAACGCCGTAGTGCTAGTTTCTCCGTTTCCCGGTAATCGCGTCGAGATGCTGACATTGCGGCGGTTGCGCATTTGAAATCAATAACATCACTAAATGACTCTATTGTTGTCGTCGCAGCCCACAGAAAGACAGAAGAAATGTGAATTGTTGCACTTCTTGGAAAAAACGCCATAAAAATTGACACCCAGCGCGACCGGCAATTAAACAACGTAATGATACGATGGCAGCAGGCCATCACCATCGCCATCGCCATTGCCATTGCCGTGTGTATCAGCAACGCCTAGCAGCAAAGACAAGTGGAAGACAACAAGCCGACAACTATTTCTACAAATGCAACAATAAAATGCATAACACATTTGTGGGCAGCGGTGCGGCGCACAACGGCGGCTAAAGGGCTTGGGTGGCGCAGCATGTCAACCCAGGTTCCAACGGGTCCCAATCAATTGCCTAGCCGCGCGCGCCGCACTTGGTCCGCTTGGTTAGCGGTTGTGGATGCGGCTGGTGGTGCGATAAAATGATACGATACGAGTGTAATAAGTGTCCGATCGACGCGCGGTCGACCACATTGACTGGCCGGTTGGCGCAATGCATTAGGGCGGCCTGGCGCGGCGTTTGGCCTAGCGTTGTGTGGCAGCATGCCTGCTGTGGGTGATGGCCCCGGGCCATTAGCGCGCTGTGATACACGGCTTTGGGTGCTGATGGCGATGTGTTGCCGCTGTTCTTGTTGTTGTTGCTGCTGCTATTGAACGTTTGTTGTTTGGTGCGCTGGTAAACGCGGTCGTGCTGCCGGTGCATGCAGTGCGTTTTATTATCATTGCCGTAATTTATATGCGATGCGAGCGCTTTTCGTTGGCGTACCTGGTCAGTCCAGCGTTCTGACACGACACCGTCAATGGGGTCTCTTTATCGGGTCTGTTTATCGGGCGTTAGATCAACGCTTTAACAACCATTCATTCCTACCGCTTATCGGCATATTTATGTGTCGAAATGTGTATAGAAGATAATTCGAATGGACGCGCATTGAGCGAAGATGTGATACTTAGCGGACAGCTGTAACCTACAAACCCAAAATGCTAATTAATTCAAACAACAACAACCCAAAAAATGGAAGAGGAGAAGAGTTTAAATATAACGATTAAGCTGGTGATTTTTTCACTTCTGCTCAAAATTAATGCTCACATATTCTTTAACGTTCCTCTAAAAAGTCACATTAAGTATTTTTAAATATATTCTTTAAGTTCATTATTAATTTAGTTAGCGTTTAAGTCACATCTAATTAGATTTAAATGTCATTTTTGAATATCATTTAATTTTTTGATGTATATATATTTTTAAGACGAAACGGTACCACGAAACGAAACCAAAAAAGCCTTCCTTCTTTACCTTATGCTTAAACGTGATTCAAGTTCTCATAGCAGCATTCCCTGTGTCTCATGGGAGTATGATTGCAAATTAGCTACCATATGAAGAATTTCAGTTTTCAGGCAAGCAGAATATTCCTCCCACTAAAAACGGAACTTCAAGTTCTTGTTTATTTTTTTGAGATCTTGTTTCTTCCAAGTCCTTCTCCACCTGATCTCTACAACGGACTGGAGAAGAGGAAATCTTCTGCTTCCCCCAGCGGGTAGTACTGTGTCGATTACTCTCAGAGCTGGAGTGTTTTTTTTATCACTCGGACGGCATGACTTAGCTATGGTAGCCGCTGTCTTTTAATTCGTTGAACTATTTCAACGCCGTCGTATATCTCATACAGCTCATCGTTCCATCAAATGCGATATTCGCCGTGGCCAATGCCATGCCTCTGCAAGAGGAAGGAATATGATATGATCCGAATTTTTGATTGTCTGATACTATATGGGAAGTAGGCGTGGTATTAGTCTGATTTCGTGTTTTTTGCAATCTAATGGAGAAATGTCAGCACATTACCTACTAAATTTGGCAGAAATCGATAGAGTTGGTCCAAAGATATGAATTTTCACCTAAATAGGCAACGCCCATCGTTCAAATCAAATACCCGCTCGGCTGTGACGCATTTAGTTATAGATCCATCCGATATTTAGTCGTGTTTAACAAAACCGTTATATGAGGATTGGGTGGAGTTATAATTTGATTTCACCCATTTTTACAGGGTGGGTAGGGATGCCAAAAATACTTGCCCTAAGTCAATTTGGTTATTACTGCTTGAATAGTTTAGGAGATATGTACATTAAGTTTATTAGAGGGCTGGGTCGAGCATACCTTTTTCCAACCATAGATGAATGCTAGGATACACGTGTATTAAGTTTTATAATGATATCTTGATTTTTACTCAAGTTACAGCTTGACGGACGGACAGACAGACAGTTACTCGGATTTCCACTCCGATCCGAGTCGCGCCATCCTGATCACTTTTATATATATAACTCCATATCTATCTCGATTACTTTTAGGTGATGCTCTCTAGCAACACATTGCAAGAGTATAAAAAGAACACATTTGCAATATGTTTGTTGTTGATGTAGCGGCTGGAAACATTCCTGTAGTAGTTTCTTACCGTGGTGATAGTCCTTGGCCGGATAAAAATCTGCGTTCGCTCCGGTTACTTAGACCCGACTGTCGTTGGAATGACCACTTCAACCTGTAAGATTTATAATAAGAGGGAATAATAACTGGTTGTGGATAGCATTTCCTTTGGGTATGTCCAAATACATGCTGATAAAAACACAGTAAACTGCTAATATAAGCACAAGTCGCTTGATAAATATTTCTTTTAAGTTAAAATACCTAATTAGTTGAAATTGTGTGACAAACTTATGGCAAATGGCGCACCAGCTGAAAATGCGCTGCAACTGCTGAGAAACATAAAATACGCACTGGTTACACCCACAAGCAGTGCAACTGCACACAAACGTTTGGAGACTAGTGTCTATGTGGTGTACATATGTGTGTGCACCGCCACAACAAACGAGCGCGGTTGACCAACACAACATTTGACCCCATAAATGTGGCAGCGCAGCAACCAGCGAGCCGCAGTGGCCAGAAACCGCATCAACAGCTGCAAAGTGTACGAAGACACCCTTTCCCTGCTCTCCAGCAAACACAGGCCATAAAAGCAGCGAGATCATAATGTATGACAACCGCTGCTGCTGCTGCTGCAACTCCCTATTTATTTGTGGCATAAAATGCATGCTTTAGTTTCACCTTCAATCGCTTGTTATTGCTTTTATTTTTGTTTTCTCTTTTCTTTTTTTCGTTGCTCCTCAAAGGTCTCTTTCTCCATGGCTTTGTTGGCTGCTCTATAAATTTAAGTGGATATCAATAATAAATTTCACTAATTTCTGTCATTCCTGCTCAAGTGTAAGTGTGCAGCAACACCAACACCAACAGCAACAACAACAAGCGGCCAAAACACTTAAAGGTTGTGCGAGGCAGTAATGTTAACGCGCACAAAGATGCAACAAACCAATGAATTGCGTACAACAAAACTCACTGCAGTTGTTGTTGTTGTTTTGTTGCTCTTACCAACGATCTACGAGGGTGTTGGATGCTGTTGTTATTATTACTGTCATTGCCTTTGTTGCTACGCTTGTTGTCATGGTTGTTGTTGTTGCTTATAAGTCTGTGTTAATGTCTTCCTTATAACCACTTCATTGTTCAGCTGCTGCAACAACGTTGCCGATACGCCGCGCTTTAGTCGCCCCCTGCGCTGCTCCAGCCACTTCACAGCCACACTGTTCCTTGGAGCCCGGCATTGAGGTTAAACACAGACACACGCACACGCACGTACACATTGGCGCAGTCAGCAACCGCTTGCGTCTTTAGGCGCTTGGTGGCGATTGCTGCGGCCGATCGAGTGGCTCTGGCAGTCGAACGCGCTGTCTTTGGCTGCGGCGAGGCGTTGTCGGGGCAGAACGCGCTTGGCTGCGTCATCGGCAGCATAAGTGCGGCCTATTGTGGCCGCTGTGGCTGGAGCGCTGCTGCAATGAAACGATCACCCGCGCCTTAAAAACCATCAACAGTCGTATTCTTCGGCATTCATTGTGGCCCTTCTCCACTTTTATATCTTCAATGCTTTTTGTGCTGTTTTTTGCCTTTTCATGTGTTGTTGTTCCTTTTTTGTGTTTGCCGTGTGTTTCTGTTGTTATTACATATTATACTTTATATATTGACTTTTTATTTATCTCCTTCCCCTCCATTTGATTTCGTCTTTATTTTCTTATTGATTTTTTTTCCGCATTTTAATTTTTTATTCACATCATTTGATTTCATTTCACTCGAGCGCAACAGTGGCGTGGTCCGATCGCAGGCTCTTTGCCTCGCAGTACTCGCTAGGTGTGTGTAGGCATGTGTATGTCTGCGTGTGTTTTGTCTGTTTTGTTTGCGCTTTATTATGTAGCATTGTAAGCTGCTTTATGCTGTACAATATGTTTTAGAGTGTTTCACTTGGCTCGGTTTTGTTGTAGCACAATTGTTGTCGCTTTTGTCATTGCTGACATTGTTGTGCTTTATGGCTGTTACACGCGGTTTATTCTCGGCTTTGTGTTGTTTTGTAAAACAACATTTTCTCAACGGTATGCGCCATTCGATTATATTAATTCGTTGAAATCGATTTGAAATGAAAGCAATGTGTCCACTTAGAATTATTTAGAGGTTTTAATGCGCACGAAAATAAACACTTACACCTTGCCATGGCACACATACATCGATAGATACATATGTATATATAATTTCATATATGTATGTGTAGTTGCTATTATTATTTTACATTTTTACAAATATATTGTGCTATAGAGGCAAACATGTTTCCTGAGGCCTAAGGGTCTATAAGCCTTGGTAGCTTACATGTATTCATATTTTAAAGCAGAGATGTTATAAATATGACTTAAACCCCTATATATGATAATATCAATACTAAGCTCTATAAGAAGGAATTTGTATTTATTCCTTTGGCCAAAAAATCTCTTTATATGTTTAAACAAACTCTTATAAGCTTCGAAATAGATTGCTTTGGTTTCTAGATGGTTTCATTTAGCATAATTAAGTTGGATTTGATAAGGTTTAGGTTGAACCAAAATTTCACTTGAAGAAATATTCATCTTTTGTGTTACCCATAAACTTCTAAAAGGTGGATCATCGGATCCTCAAGGGGTTGAGTGAGAATTGTACCTCAAAGATCTGAGTAAAATTTCATGAAGATCGGTTGAGTAGTTCTCCAGAAATCTTTCCAACAGACTTCAAAAGCACAGCTTCAAGAAAACGTGTTTAAAGACCTTGCACTTAGCCTAGCTAGCCTCGAGCGCACAAGTTCTCAAGGCTATATCTTCGAAACAATTACTCAGATCAACTTGAAAATTTAGGACAATATTATAGAGGAGTTGGAGGCTGTTTAATAAGACAACAAAAAAATTTGTTTCTGTGAAACCAGTAAATCCATGTTACCCCTTAACAATCTGCGAAACGTTTTGAGCTTACCACAAATATCAGTCCCAGCAATTGAGAAGAAAGTGACAAGGCGATTCCATCCCGCTTTCCTCTATATAGCTTTGGCACAAAGCATCCGGCAGAATCTAATTATTCTGCGGTGAGATTGACTTTGGAAAGTGCCAGTACAACAGAAGACCTCTAACGGTTCATACGGAGCAAGTCGCTCAAATTCTGGTTGTTAACCAGTGCTGACTAAGCTAACTTCAGGTCCAAAGGATTAATGCCAGAATGAAAGAAAATATCGCTTTCCAATTCGGGAAAGGGAAAGAAAAAAAAAGGGAAAGATTGCTAATGAAGTCATGCACTCCTTGACTGGTTTTGTGAAAAAAACCAGAAAAGGCGCTGGGCTATCAGAGTGAATGCACTCCTCTTGAAGTACATCTACTATTGCCTTACTAACTTGGTGACAGCCACATCCGCTTGAAAGGTGCTACTGTCTTCACCACCTACTCTCCCTCTAAATTCGATCCATCTGTAAAAAGTCTTCGGCCCGCTCAAAGGTCCCTCGCAGGTGTGTGAGCTGAAAGGGAACCGTGCTTTTGTAAAGAAGGCAATCGAAGCAATGAAGAATTTCGGTTCTCTTAGAAACAGTCATCATTTTTGATCAAAAACTGATGCAGACGATTGACCAACCTCCCGGAGCTTCTGGAGCGTCACTATGGATGTGTGACCTGGAGTTGTGCTAATGGAACATAAGTCGTCTGTTATATGCAAAATCTGGTCACTTCAAAGCGAGACTGTTCAACCGTTGATAGTAGACATCTTAATTAACAGTTTGGCCATAAGGGAAACTCACCAAAGATGTAACAGAACCACCCTGATTGTCAATTTTAGCCTTGGCCATCACTCTTCCCGCTTCTACGCTTTAGAAAGGGAACGATTTTCTTGCGATTCGCAGATGAAAATTCGGTCCATTAGGACTTTTTTGCGTTAACAGGTGTGGTACTCATAAATATGGAATGTGTTGCCTTTAGTGGTGTCTTTCTTTGATCTTATTTCAAGACTGTGCGGAATAAATTCTATTTTCCGATCATTTTTGGCGAAGGCAGAAACTTTAAACTAGATTTGTTCAACTTCTTTCTCCTAAATAGAACTTGTATCTTCTGCCGCCGATAAGACACTGCATCACTTTGAAATCTGGTCAAAATTTGATCTTTTCGCGTTATCAAATACTATTCAATTTCTATTTTAATATCTGCTAAGATCGAGGAATTGAAAAAGTGAAGATATGATCCAAACCAACTGCTATGAGAACAGTCCAGAGAGTCCCAAAACACCACTAATTAAATCACTAGAAATTACGAAAGTGTTAAAATGCGCATAAACAAAAATTTCATAAAGCTTCCATTAAATGAGTGTTCAACTAGGCTGTGATTTGCTATAATCCACGGATTACTTTCATAAATTCGGCTATAAATACACGTCAATGCAAATACGCCAAGCTCCATTCAGAACTGGCTAATCTCACTTCCATATCTATTTTATGCGCCACAAATCATTCGGATGGCGATCGCGCAGCGCGCAGAAGAGAGCATAAAATCTCAAATTACTTACCACTCTACTTCGCATGTGTATGTGTACTTCCGCTTTGGAGTGAGCATATGTACTAAGTCTGTGTTTGGCCATTTGCCCACCTACTAAAGCGAGGCATGTGGGCGCAACGAGATAAATTTATAGCGCGAACGAAAAGCGTCTAGAAAATTTCACTCACTTTTATGTGCTTTTGTGCATTTCTATGAGTGTCGCGTGAAAGAAAGACCTAAGAAAGCCATTTGTTGATACATCTCGAGGGCTGGTCAATGCGATAATCAAGTGTGAAAATCACTGAAACACAAATTGAGCGGACAACGATGCGCGGAGCCATGGAAAGTGTGCGTTTTTTTATTGCTTTCCTCCAACCACTACTTAGAGTGCCAAGCTTTTGTTGTTGTTGTTGCTGTTGTCGTCGTCGATGACACCAAGCTAGCAGCAGCTACTCAAATAAACATGGATACTAGCATACGCAGGCCTGACTGACTAACTTATTGACTAGCCGCTTAACTGCGACTCTGAGGGTCTCTGCAGCATGCAACGCGGCTTGTTGGCGGCAGCAATGGACAGTGGGGGCCGAACTGGTCGAGCGTCGAGCCGCACAGCCGCGCAGCTAAGCGATCTGCTTACACACCGATATCAGTTTTATGGGTGGCCCACATGTCAAGGGCCATAAAGTAGAAAATTATCACCTTTTAAATTGAAGAATCCAAACAAATTGAAACGGATATCGTGTTTAAGTGCTATCGACATCATTTCTATTAGCCGGAATACGACACGCAGCGCCCAAACACCTCGGCCAGCAACCAGCGACCAGCGGCCAGACAACGCGATGGATAACACATGTACCAACAAGATTGCATCCCAACGCATCTGCAACGAAACCATTAATAAATGTGTGAGTGTGAGTGGTGCGCGCATGCGTCGTGGCGCGCGTTTGCACATATCGACGCGTATGTAAATACATATGTACAAGTTGTAAAAAGGCATTTGTGTACAATAAGACACAAAGTGCGACAAGCCAATTAAAAGTATAAAAACGCGACGCGTGGGCTTGCCAAATCCAACAATCCAGCAATCCAGTTGTTGGCTGAATGTAACCCTGCGCTGTCGTTGTTGTTGTCATCGTCGTCGATGCGCAAGCAGCCGCGTTGCTGGTGACGATGATGGTGGCGATGATGACGATGTCGCTATTGCAGTTGCTGTTGTTGCATGAGCTTTGCTGTCGTTGTCGGCGGTTGGCGCGCTGCCACGCCACACACAAAGTCACAGAGTTATCACGCGCGCGGTAATATAGGCGAAATTACCGAAAGCCAAAGCAGAAAAATCAATTCGGCAAAAACAATAACAGCGACAATGACTATTACAGTAAACACGCACGCACACACATACACAGCTATGAGGCAGCAGTTAAAAGCAAATGCGCGTATGCGCGTAAAGGCGCACGGACAGACAGTTGTTGCAACGTCTCGAATTAGCCAAAGGTGTAGGCCGTGCAGCGGCATCAAATTCCCAGCAGGACCCTTGTCGAACCACAGATAAAACAAGATATTCGCATCGAGTCAACGCGCCGCGCCGCACCACGCTTTTGTAGTCGGCAATTGACGCGTGCGAACGCAAGGCTGCGCTGCTGAACATGATCAGCCGGTTGAGCGTGCGCTTGGGGACATCGGATATGCGCTCGTCGGCCCTGGAGCCGCGCCGTGTGCAGCAGACCCGTTTAAGGATATTGCGGTGAAGCAGCTGTTTGCGGTTGCATTCATTACGCAAACGCTCTGTCAATATTTGACATTCATATAAAGTTATGTTTGCTTGTATGTATGTTGGGGACACGCTTAGCCATTTGGTGGCACATCATTAAAAAACTTATGGCTCTTCTTACTTTCATAGATCGCATTTCTTCGTAGTATGTGAGAATAGAAATGCTTTAGTGCGATTATGAATGGAAAATTGGTGCTGCAGATTATCTTGAGCTCTGTTGCGCTTCGGGTAGTTACCGAAGTGGTAAGGAGAAGCGGTATTCTGCTTGAAAATCAGGCTCGACAAGAAGCCGCGCGCTGATATTGGCTTTTGGCTGATGTGAGTTGGCTGGGAAGTGTTTCAAAAAATTTATGATTTTATTTCTGAGTATCTAAAAGTAAAGTGATGAAAATTAGTCGGGCCTCTGCGAATATCAGTTACCTATTGGTTACTGATTCAACGAACCCTTCGGCATATACTAGTACCATGAATCGTTCAGAAGTCTCCGCGAGCTTGGAATAATATAATTTCTTTTTTTATATTTGATCAAAAAATGGCTATCGTGTAAATTATGCTTTGCGTCTTTAAAGAAATCTATGGATGGTTATAAAAACCAAGCCTACACCAAAACATATTAGGTAGTCGAGAAAGTCTTTTCGCATTTTCTCAATAGATGTCGTAGCAGTCGTCTATCTCCAGTGCTACCAATCACATTGTGTCATACCATATGGTGTTGGAAAGGTGAGATTTAATTTTAAGCTTCATTTAACCAAAATCATAATCGGAGAAGTCGAAAAAAAGTTAGAGCTGTTCATGAATGAGTGAAAATAATGAAGAAATTCTCTATATTTTAAAATTTTTGTATAAAAAAGGAAAGAATGCCACGCAAGCCACCAATGAAATTTGTGAAGTTTACGGAGACGATGCTGCATCAGTTCGGGTAGCAAAACAATGGTTCGCTAGCTTTCGTTCTCGAAATTTCGATGTGAAAGATGCACCACCTGGTCGACCTATCGTTGAAAAACTCGATGAAATTATGGAAAAGATTTACTAGGACCACACTTAAGCAGCCATGACATCGCTAAGGAACATTCATCAGCAAACGGTTTTGAATCATTTAAGAAAGCACATGACATGAACTGTCTGTGAAAAATTTAATGGACCGAATTAACATCTGCGATTCTTTGCTGAAACGAAATGAAATCGAACCATTTCTGAAGCGAATGGTAACAGGAGACGAAAAGTGGATCAAATACGACAATAAAGTGTCAAAAAGATCATGATTCAAGCGTGGTGAAGCTCAACAAATGTTTACAAAGCCAGGATTGACGCCTCGAAAGGTTATGCCGAGTGTTTGTTTTTATTGGAAAGGAATCAACCACTAGGAGCTGCTTCAGCCTAGTCGAACGATTGATTCTACATTTTACTGGCTACAACTGATGAGATTGAAGCAAGCAATCGAAAAAAAATGGCCAAAACTGATCAACACTAAGGGCTCCGTCTTCAATCAGGACAACGCAAGACCACACACATTTTTGATGACTCCGCAAAAACTGGGAGAGCTTGGCTGGGAAGTTTTGATGCATCGACCATGTAGCCCTGACCTTGAAACATCGGTCTACCATTTATTTCGGTCAATGCAGAACTCCGGCAATGGGGTAAAGTCGACTTCAAGAGAAGCCTATGAAAATTACTTGTTGCAGTTTTTCGCCGAGAAACCAGAAAACTTTTTCATTGATGGTATAATGTCTCTAGCGGAAAAAAGGTAAAAAATGGTCGACCAAAATGGTACATATTGGGTTCATTAAAGTTCATTATAAATATAAAAAAATAAGTTGAAGAAGAAATACCAAAAGACTTTTTTGACTACCCAAAAAAATGTTTCCTCTATTTGCTCAAAAATTCTATCTTATATCCTACTTTATATCAGGTAAGTTACATCAGATCATTTGGGTTCGTACTCTTCCATATCTTTGACTACGAGCAAGCTACCTTATCGTACATTTTTTAGGGCGTCAAACACATCAAATTTAACGCCGAATTCTCCCGCAATTAATTTATTTTCTATTTGTGGCCGCAAGCGAAACATATAATACATATAATAAACAAAATAAAACACAATGAAAACATTAAGTTTCGATTCACTTGCTGAATTGTTGTGGAGTTTGTGCTCAATCGCTGTCGAATTGTGTTGATAAAGTTCCCAGAAAAGGCCATTACCACCTTTCTACACTTTCTAGATGCGAAGCGCATTTTCCATGACTCTTTTATTTATTGCCAATGCGTTGTTTTTATTGTTTTTGCCATGTATAACGCGCTTGGTGGGGGCGAATTGTTGTGATTTCGTACATGGAAATCCATTGTTGTACGCCAAGAAACAAATTGTTGACTAAGCATGAAAATAATGACACAGCACATTCCGCAGATTCAATACAACACAGCACACCGCGCAACACCACACCACAACACACTACAACAACACACAGCAACACAATACGCCAAAAGAGCAGCGGAGCCAAGCACAACTTGCTGGCGCGCTCAAACCATGGCCAAGTGGTCATTGATAGGTGGTATAATCGCAGCCGCAATTGCAAGTATCACTGCCATATCGCGTGCACACACACACTAGTACATGTGTAGAGACCGCAACTCAGAGCCAAACAAGCGAGCAAAACAGCCTGCCATCGATCTATCCATCCATCGACGCATCCACCGCTCGACGAATGGATCCTCGCCGGTGATGAGTACTCGATAATCACAAAAGCGTAGCTACGGACACAGCGATCGACAGCCACTCAGCATGGGTCCGCGCTCTCAATGGACATTCATAAATTAGTGAGATTGCAGATTATTGCGCTGCTGAGTCGCACATACAGCACAAACAAACAGAAACAACACACACATGCCTATACCCATAACGAAATGTGTGGACTCATATGACGTGTGTGTGTGTAGCATGCGAAATTATGTGTGTGTGTTGGTGCTACCTTAGCAATCAGAATTGGCCGCGGCGGCAGCCCTGCGCACGCAACCGACAAAGCGTGGGCGGTAGGTGGCAGCAGGGCGCGGTGTTATGCATAATATTTTTTCAATATCAATTTATTTGTGCTGAATTGTTGTCGCCGCTCGTCCCGCTACCATGAGCGGTGAGCGCTTTGGCGATGGCAGTGATAAGCCGTCAAATATCAACATCAACATCAATAAATGCAATAACAACAATGGTAATAACATCAAAGTCAGCAGCTACAACAACAATAGAAAGATAACAATATAAACGATAGCGATAAGCTCAAGTTTACAGCTCTTGAATGAGTCATTGTAACATTGGCTGAGTAGTTTCGCATTACTAATACAGGGTGTTGCTTAAGAGACAAATTTAACCTTAAGATTAGTAACAGAACTGCATAGAGCGTCGACGCTGCGAACAAACTTCCACGCAATGTAATCTTCTGTCTAAATTTTCTCATATCTGAGCGTCCAGAAGGAAGCCCAGCATCGACATTAGTTTACACTTAATATGGATATGACAAAGAGGCGTAAGGAAAGCTTTTTCTGTTTTCGCCACGAACTTCTTCTTCTTCTTTATTGGCGTAGACAACGCTAGCATGGTTATAGCCGAGTTTACAACAACGCTTTTCGTTTCTTCTTTTCGCAAATTGGCAACAATTCGAGATACCAAGAGCGGCCAGGTCCTTCTCCACTTGATTTCTCCAACGATGTAAAGGTTTTTCTCTTCCTCTGCTTTCCCCGGCGGGTACAGCGTCGAATACTTTCAGAGCTGGAGTATTCGTCCATTCGGACGACATGACCTAGTCAGCGTAGCAGCGTCCATGGCTCTGCACCATATAGCAGCTCGGGAATAATGAGTGACTTATAGAGTTTGGTCATTGTACGTCGAGAGAGGATTTTACTTCTCAATTGCCTACTCAGTTATAAGTAGCCCCTGTTGGCAAAAGTTATTCTGCGTTGGATTACGAGGCTTACATTTTTGTTTGTGTTAATACTGGTTCCAAGATAGACGAAATTATCTACGACTTCGAAGTTATAACTGTCAACAGTGAAGTGGGAGCCAAGTCGATACTGCGACGACCGTTTGTTTGAAGACAGAAGATATTCCATCTTGCCCTCGTTCACAACCAGACTCATTTGCTTCGCTTCCTTATTCAGTCTGGAGAAAACAGAACTAACGGCGCGGATGTCGAGGCCAATGATATCAATATCAGATATATCAACATAAAGGCAGCGTGATGTCAAAAGCAGCTTTAAAATCGACGTAGAGGTGGTATGTGCCGATCGTCTTTTCGCAGGTCTTAACCACGAACTAGAGTTTTAAATGATTGTGTTTCTCATCACCATCAAGAATGCAAGTCTAAATATAAATATTTCCAAAGCAAGAAAGTGAAATACAACCCTGTATATGACTCACAAAATCAAGTTCCTTTCTTTGGAAACAAGCTAAAGATAATTTCTATAAAACTCGTAGGCATGACTACAGCGCTGCATGTCGGGCTGCCGAACTTGACGCATTTTTGATGTTTTGGACAATGATTAATAATCAAGCAATCATCTTGAGAATCATATGCTTTGACGCGCAAACTTACTCCAAGAATTGGCTGAAGAAAGTGGACAACTGCAGCTACACGAGCAAGCCGGCAAAGACAGTTCGTTTGCCGCCACGAGCCGCCGTAACGGTCGACAGCAGAGCAAGCAACATCTCAACTGAACTCTACTTTACGCTGAGGATTGATCGTTTGAGTGATTATACAGCGTCAATCGTCAATGATGTTCCATGTACACCACAAGGGAATATAATTCTGGTGCTGCCTCCGTTGCAGCGGTCACAATAGGGCAAAGAGAAGCTACGTCATGGTTGCATGTAGCATGCGGCAATAAAAGCGGCAGCCGCAACAGTAAAAATAATAAAATATAAATGCGAATTACAGAAATCACAGTGAAGGCAGCAGCGTCAACGGCAGCGGCAGCAACAAGCGTACCGCCCCTAATCAGCCTGCATCACTTTGTGTGCCTGCAACATATTGATGATGCGCTGCTTGGTGTATGTGTGTGTTGTTGGCTTTTGAAGGGCTCTAAACGGAGGGCGGTCTAAAGGCCTACCGCTGCAACAATGACGCGAAGTGATCGCGTTACTCGGCGTTACGCTGCGATGATTGCTCGAAAATCGTTGAGGAATGTTGTTGCGCCACGCAGCGCGCTGCGCGTTGTGGCACGTCGCTTAAACACAACTACTTAAGTACCTAAAACTAACCGAAAATAAGTGAAACCCTTTTCTGCGTCGCTTCCTGGAATGCATTTAAGCTTTTAGAACCTTTCGGTAAGGGACTCCTTCACGCGCCTGTCGTTCATCATATCGGCTACACTTGATGGCAGCCGCCATGTGCCCAAATGGGCTGCGCTTCGAGTGAAATGGCGCATCATTGCGAGACTGCTGGATTGAAGTCCTTTGTGTTTATTACTCTGTGAAGTTGCGCGACCAAACAAAAAAAAATATTGACCGTATTCGGCGGCCAAGCGAGGCGCAGGCGTGAGAGCCTCACCATTTAATGGTGTGGCAGGCAAATTGGTGCTATTAGCGGCGGCCGAATTAAATGCCGCACAATGTGTTCCGCGCATGAGATTGGCAAACTTTCGACAGACGCCACTGCTAAATTTCCTGCGAAAAGAATCGATGTAAAGAAGAGTCTATTTATGGCGAAAAGTCTGAAATATTTGGTTAACTCACGTTATTCTTTACAGAATCTGGTCGCCTGCAAAGGAATACTCATTTATTTCTATACCCTGACCAGAATTTATATCTAAATGATCAGCGTGACAAGCTGTCTTCTTCGTCTGTCTGTCTTTATACAGGGTTTGTCCGGAAAGTAATAGGACTGAGTCGATTTAAAAATTTTATTGAACCAATCGTGACAGTTCTTAAAAAAACTTTCAAACTAGGCTCCCTCTGCGTCAATGCAGCGCTGCCAGCACGATTTCCAAGCATTGAAGGCGTCACGGAAGGCATTCTTCGGAATAGCCTTGAGAGCCAAGGTTGCCTTTTATCGGCAAAGAAAGAAAGAAGTTCGGGGGTGAGCCACATCTGGGCTGTAGGGCGACTGCGAAAGCGTAGGTATGGCGGCCTTGGTTAGGTAGCTGTTCACAAGAAAGGCGGTGTGAGCCGGGGCGTTGTCTTGGTGCAACTTCCGATCAACTGCGATGGTTTGTCGGACCCGATTTACCCTTCGTTTGAGTCTCTTGAGGACTTCCACGTAAAACTTGGCGTTAACGGTTTGTTCAGGAGAAACAAATTAATGGTGGACGATGCCTTTGACGTCAAAAAAGACAATGAAGGCATTTGCTCTTTCATCAGCGACCTCTTCCCGGCTCTCCAAAAAGACCTGGCGCCACCGAAAAACACCACTTCTTGCTAAAGCAACATCTGGGTAAGCCTGCTTGATCATATCAAACGTCTTCGCCGCAGATTTACCGAGTTTCACACAGAATTTAATCGCGTGCCTCGGCTGTTTTTGTCCTGACTCTCCAGGTGCTCGGAGACAACTAACCAGCCGCTAGCTCGTTAGCTAGGAACGCCCTCTACCGAATCCAGACGGGGCGCGCATGCTCCGAATTACAGTCGCGGCGGAAGAAAATTTGTCCTATTACTTTCCGGGCAAACCCTGTAAATTAGTTGATCTTTGTTGGCTAAGAATATATTAAAATTAAGAAGTGAATTTAGTTGACGAAATGGAAATATATTTCCACTTAAATCTTCAATACAAAAGACTTGTATGTAAGTTTATTCTGAGAAACGTTGCCTTAATCGCCCTGGCCAGTTCTTTTGTGCCCCTCAAATGCAATGATCCACACACTATCAGCCTCAATAATCTTCACATATAGATCGTTAATTTTCCCCACAATCAAAAAGGAAAAACTATGCGTCGAGCAGTCAAACTGGTCGTCTAGTAGTCTCGCCCTCTCCAAAAAGGACTACAGAATGTGTCGCGCTTCCAGCGAATCAAAGAAGGACACTTAATAAAATGATAAATCTAAAGTGGTTACAACAAACAACATTTTCTAATGACTATTTGTGTAAAGGCCCCAGCTACCAGGTGCTGCTCAACAACCGTGCAATGGTGTCAAAAGTATTTTCGAATTACGCCGCTGGCAGCAGCAGAAAGCCATAAAGGCGAAGAATAGAAAACGCTTCTTTCTCAACGATTGGTTGCGCCATAAAAATAACAAAAAGGACATTTATAAAAAATGAATAACCGAATTCCAGTAACAAATAATATCAATAATAATATGTAATAAAAGGCATACGTAAAATACAAAAAAGAACAAAAAACAACAAAAACGCTGACACCGTACAGAATTTCCTTGAAGCTCTTTGTCCTCACATTCAATATGCTTCATTTTCGTCCGATTACACGCAATTTTCTCACACGCTATCGAACCCCACTCACACACGAGAGCATTAGAAACACATTTTCAATTGGGCATTCGGTGCGCGTTCGACGCATTGCTCCTGGTAGTCCTGTGCGGGGCCACATTAGCGCACAATTGGATTCGAATTGACTTCTGTGTTGTTAATTTCTCGCTGCCAAGCATAAACTACGAAATTAATTGTCCTTTTGTTGCGCCCGTACCCATTGTGGGTGCATGCAACAAAAGTAAAAAAGCGACAACAACAACACAACACTAACAAAACTGACAATAACGGCAAGCGCATGCACAACAAATGGTTGCAATCTCTTCAATGGCATTGTGAGTGGCACTATATAATGCACTTTGGCTGTTTTGTTGTTGTTGTACTCGTTTTAGTTTGGTGTTTTCCTTTAGCAGTTTGAAGTGGACACTCAAAGGTGAAGAGGTGCGCATGTCAGGCGCTTTGTACTCACATTGCAACAAGTTGATATATGTGTGTACCGAAGCCGCTGAATGTGTATGCATGTGTGTGTGTTGGTGTTGGTGTGATCGATGCGCAGCGATAGATAGGCGATCGATGGTTCCATGGCTTGATTGTGCGATCGACATCGCAGCCATTGTGTCTCGTTGCATGCAAGTGATGTTATTGTTATTTTATTATTTCGTTTTTGTTACATTGCCCGCTGCTGTTGTTGTTGTTTGTTGTTTTTGTTGTGTGCATTCAAGTGGTTGGATAATCCATTGTTAACATCGTTTTAGCCAAAAAATGTTTGGTCATTTAAGCCGTTAAGTTGAAAGGAAATCGATTGATGGCATTTGTATACGAAAAGGATTAAGGTGTAATCAATTCTGGTGAAAATAAACGCAGCTAAGTGCATGCGAATGACTCACAGCTGGCTAGGAGACGTCGTGCCGAAGCGTAGGGGGATGAGTATTTGATAAAAGCACCTTTTCTGTGACTAAATAGTTCGTGTTTTCGCTGCTTTTGGCTTTTTTCGCAGCTGAGAGGGTTAGGTGAGCAATGAGGTGATAAGAATATTAATTAAGGTGGATTTAACTCGATTTTATTTAAATTGAAGGTATCCAGCCACTTATTTTTATTGGTTTTGTGGAGGCATTTTACTTGGTTATGCTCATTATTACTGTTATCACCTTGCTTCTCCTCATTGGATTTATGATAAAAAGCCATCATCTTGTGATAAGTTGCCTTTCTTTGTCATTCGCTCTTCCTAACACACTACAGCAGGGTCTTGAAGACCTTATAAAATGTGTATATAAATGATCATCATAATGAGCTGTGTCGTTTTAACCATGTACGTCTGTCTGACCGTCTCCCTGTATGAGGTTTACACAAGGTCGGCCATTTTGAATGTTAAGTTAATTTTACAGCTGCTTTGCTTGAACGCGTTTTGGTTCGTCTTCGATTTTTGCTAATTCCAAAATTGTGTTGATATTGCTTAGGATGTTGGACTCAGTCCACGACAATGTGATAGCAACGGTGGCAAACTTCATCTAAAGGACGCAGGACCTACAGACTAATTTCCGACATACATTCGTGGATAGAGAGACAACATGAGGACCTGGATTTCCACCTGACCCAAATACTCAGTGCCCATGGGTGCTTTAGAAGCTACTTTTACAAGTATCGGCATGACTTTAGTCCATATTGTTCAGCGTTTACAGAGTATTTAGGAGACTCTGAACACGTACTCTATCATTGTCCTAGGTTTTCAAGTAAAAGAAAGAAGCTTTAAACCCAAATTAAAGGTCTCACGGTGAAAAATTTGACT
The DNA here is from genome assembly GCF_016617805.1 of Bactrocera tryoni. Taxonomy (NCBI): domain Eukaryota; kingdom Metazoa; phylum Arthropoda; class Insecta; order Diptera; family Tephritidae; genus Bactrocera; species Bactrocera tryoni. The sequence goes on from NC_052500.1 coordinate 3,187,591, forward strand.
GCACTTACGAGTATGTGCGGTCTTCTGTAAAATGGATATTTGTCAGTGAAGCGGCAGTGCTAATTGTGAAAAGATTGAGACATTTACAACAGATTAGGCTTCAGTCAGTTCGTACAATAGAGGAGACTTAAATGTCTTCTTCTCTCCCATGAAGTAATATTTTGTCCAGTGGTTCTGTGGGAGAGACAAGAGATGGGGAGTAGGTTAGGTTTAGCAGATTAAAGATCGCACTCCAGCCTTCGGTGCCTCTTCCTACTTTAAAAACAAAGAAAAAGCCACGGTATTCCTTGGACATGGCCCCTAGGACTCTTTTGTTCCCAAAACTGAATAGGCTGCGATTGAGGAGATAAAAACTTCATCGAAGGAGGAGCTAAAATAAATCACAAAAATTACATTTAAAGTGCTTTGAGGATTGGAAAAAACGTTAACAGAAGTTTAGTATACCTCGAGGTGATTACTTTGGAGGGATTTGAAGGGACAAAATATATACATATTCATTAATAAAGAAAAACTCACGTAAGAAATAAAAAATTCTTTATACTTTTTGAACAAACCTCATATATAGACAAACTTGTCACACATTTTTTGAGATATCGATCTGAAATTATGCATCTATTTCTCTCCCAGAAGCTGCTTATTTGGTGGAAACCGCCGATATCGGACCAATACACCCTTCATACATTTGTATTTTTTTCATTTGAGGACATATGATCATGAAATTTGACACGAGTTATTGTCTAAAACAATGATGCGATCGCCGGAAAAAATATTTGGATCGGATTGTTAAAGCATATATGTACATAGCGGACCGATTAAAATCAAGTTATTGTAAGGAATTATTTGCTCTTATATGGGTATGCAAACGAAGTTAAGGTTTTCTAATGTATGCATAACAAAAAATATGTCCTATAAATGATTTTATCGAAAGCGTATTGGTTTACAAGATGTCGAGGACAATTCTGGATATCCTGGACTTGAACTTGAAGGCAGACGACTTTAAATTGTTATTCAATAAAAGAATGTTGGAATCAAAAATGAAAAAATAATAATTTTTGAAATTCTTTTTTCATAGCTCACTAAATTTATTGTTCAAAGAATGTGCCAACAAACAAACCTGACTCCATCAAAACTGAATTAAAATGTTACATATAATTATGTATGTCTGTACACATTGAAATATATACATATGTATGTAAATTGGTACATAAATGGGCAAAGATATACTAAATTCATTAAAAAGACAAAACGTTCATATATAATTGTGAACCCACGCACATGCGCATACATACCGACGTGTATATAAACACCATATGACAGCTTTGTGGCACACACACACAAGAAGCGCACAGCTCCGCCGCAAGAAGGATACATGAGAACGAAGTATATTAACTTGTATGTAGAAATTGTAAAAATTGCAGTCAAGCAAAATTTAATGCAAGGAATTCGGGTTATTAGCGCCAAAGGATTTTCTCATGGTTTAAAAATACTCAACGTGCGACAAAATTCGCCCGCGGCCAAATGCACAACAAAGCACAGAACAGCTCAGCACAGCACAGCGCAGCGCAGAAAACGTTACACGCGGCAAGTTGCACATCTTGTGCTGCTGGTTGCATGCGCCGCGCACAGCACTTCAACAAAACGAAAACAACAAGAAAACGAAAATAAATTAAAATAAACTACTAAAAGACGAATAAAAGGAAAATTTAAATAAAATAAAAACGCAAAAAGCAGAAAATCATCAGATTGTGGCCGCCACCGACCCGGGCTGGCGAATGTTGCAGCCACGCTCGCCGCGGCAGTGGCAGTGCAGGCTGATTACTGATCACTTATTTGTGTATATGCACACACACACACACACTTGCATGTTAATCGCTTGCCAGAGTGAGCTTGCGGTTGGGCAAGGGGTTGCGGGGGAAGGCGCGGATTGCGTGTTTTACGATGGCCAACCAAATGCCTTTGCGGCGTGGAGGCCAACGAACAACGCTAATCAACAACAACAACAACTACAATAATAATAAATAAATAAAAGAAACAACGGCAGTACCGGCAACAACAACAACAACAACGGCTAGTAAAATTTAATATTAACTTGATAAATATTTTGAGCTTCGCAGTTAGCAACGGCCTGTGCGTTCCACCTACTACAGCAACAACAACAGCAACGACTTTCGAGTAGCAACAACGGCAGCCATACTGAACATGGAAGTCAAAGTCGTTGTCGTTGTCGCTGCCGCTGTCCGCTTCCAACAGCAAGCCACCACTTCACGGCCGCACCGTCTGTCCGTCCGTCCGTTCCATCACACCGTCGTCAACTGATTGCCTGCCCCGTTTGCATACCTGACTGCTGCCGGCCAGCCTGATTGCCCAAAACTATGCTAGCCAGCCCCTGGAGATTAGCTGGCACCTCGGCGATGCCACTTCGGCAGCCACATCCAACAACATGACGACTAACCGCGCTCCGTGTATACAATGTCTGCGTGTGTGTGTGTGTATGTGCGTCAGGCTTAGGTGGGTGGGCAAAGGGGCTGGGCTGCATTTGGTCCAGGGTAGGTAAAAGGTAGTCAATACTGATGTTATTCTTCTTGTTGTTGTGGTTGTAGTTGCTGATGTTTATGCTGTTATTGGTGCAACAATATGGCCCTGACTGCCGCCGTATGCCAATTGCCGTGGCTGCTGCGTGATTTCATGTCCGCTGATTACACCTCCTTTACCAGTCTTCGCATACATTCAGACGTGTGTGTGTATGTGTGTGAGTACATATGCGCACTTATGTTTGTAGGTCTGAGCGTATATTTTTCGTAACGAATGCAAAAGTATTTAATAAATTCACAACACGGCATCACCATCAACGCACCCGTCCCCCACCTGCGCCCTTTCAACCAACGCCCGCTACTCCTTCGCAGCCCCTCCACCGTTCGGGGTCACTAATTCGCGCATTGCTGCCTCATTGGCCGCGTTCAATTCGCGCACATTCGCCAGCTTTATTGGTCTGCCGCTGTTGTTGTTGCTTTATTGCTGCTGTAGCGGTTGCGGTGGCGGCTGCTTGCCGCTTGCTGCTTGTAGTGCTGCCAACCGACCATCAGCCATCAGCCACCAGCAGCCAGCAACCAGCATCGGGTGTTTATTACGTATTGTAAAGCGCCTAAGTGAGGTAGGTGCCTTATGCTAGCCGCGTTGTTGCTGTTGTTGTGTTGGCATGTTTTACAAGCGTTTCCCAGGCAGGCGAGTCGGCCCAGCTGTAGCCCCGGCTACATGACTGGTGGTGTCTGCAAATATTTTTGTGAATTATTACCTTCGTATATTTTTACCAAGTCCAGCTTTGGCGAGAAGTCAAATTGGTCGGCACACGCTCCAGGGCACACGCCATTTCCCACGGAGGAGCAATCCCAGTGAACTTACGGCGTCGCGCAGAAACGCCACAACGTTCAGCTGCCGTGATTGCCTGCTCCTGCTGCTGCTGCTGCTGTTGTTGTTGTGATTTTTGTTGTTCTCTGACAAATGAAATGCAATGATCAAATGCCGACTGCATATATGCCGGGATCGCGCCGACCAACTGAACAGCTGAGCAGCGAGTTTCGCTTGACAGTGGCGATTGAGCGCGGGGGGCGGGCCGCGGCCAGTGGTGGCAGGTGGCAGCTGGCAGATCAATTAGGTGTAAAGTCTGAAAATTCTCACTATTTTTTTAGTGCTGTCATAAATGTGTAAAGTGTGTTATGACGTTGTTGTTGTTCCTACTAGCATTGCCTGGTCCTACCGTCGAGCTTTTACTTCCTACCATATCCATGTGAATTTACCTTAAATATGCATGGACAAGTGTATTTACGTGTACGTTATTTGAATGCGCTTTGACTGCTGTGCAAGTCTCACCCTAATGCTAATGGCGTTCGTGATGTGCTTGAAAGTTCTACCTCTTTTTGCTTTGAAGGTGTACGTATGTTTCTATGAAGATTTTCTTAATCGATTGTTGTATTACTTATAGAATTCTCTAAGAAAAGGGTTTAGCGTTCTAAGTTCCTTACTAGAGTTCTAATTTCCTTAATAGTCCATTAGTGCATCCTTCAGTGGTGTTTAGTTGTCAAGTTTTTACAGAATTTACATTTTTCAAAGACCTGAGCACAGACCAAATTTGGTGTAGGTCTTTAAAGAGAATAAAAAATTAAATCTGATAAAAAATCAGACTTGGATTCTCTTGAAAAAGCTAATATTTGCTTAACTTATTATTCGATAACGATGCAAAGCGTGATTCAATTCGAGGTTCACTACTTTTTTAAACGAAAAAACACAGAAACTTCAAAGTTATTTATTTAGTGTTTATTATTATTCGAAAGAACATTCTTTGGCATTTATTTTTGAAGATTTTCTCTTTGAAATATTGGTCGCAACTACGTCTCAGATGTTCCATCCATTGAAACCAATTTTCGATGACTCGATCGAATATTTCGACTGATAACTGGCGAATGACACGCGTGATGTATTGCTCCAAGACCTAAATCGAAGGGGAATTGCTCGCATAGACTTTAGACTTTGTACATTCCCATAGGAGAAAGTATAACGATGTGATATCACACAAACTTGATGGCCAATCGACCAGCCCAAAACGTGAAATTATCTGCTCACGAAGTATTCTCTCAATAAATCCATTGATTGATGCGATGTGTGGGAAGTGGCACCGTCTTGTTGAAACCAAAAGTCGCCGACGGCCATTGACGGCTATTTTCTCACCGACATCATTTTTGAAGAAATATGGACCGATGATTCCCCCGGACCACATACTACCTACCACCTAACCGTTGTTTTTTCTGGATGAAATGCCAGTACTTAAATCTCTTTAGGTTGTTCTTCGTCATAAATCTAAAAATTTTGCTTGTTTACATATCCATTGAGACAGAAATGGACCTCAACACTGAACAAAATTTGGCTCAAAAACGTCGGATCTTCTCAGAACTTTTCAAAAGCCCATAGAGCGAAGATGTCGCTTGGGAAGGTCGAGCGGCTTCAGTTCTTGCACAAATTGTATTTTATACACTTTTAATTTAAGATCTCGACGTAAAATGTGCCAAGTCGTTCCATACGTTTGTCAGAGTTGCTGTGGACGGCGCCAAATCAACTCTCCACGGTCTTCGTGGGTCTGAAGATGGTTGATCGAGTTGCGAATAGTATGCTCAGTACGCCGAATAAGTTGACCATAAGTTGAGCGAAGTGCGCGAAGTCTTCCCATACTTAGATCAATTTATTATTATTTATTATTTCCAATTAGAATAATTCGAATTGCTGAACAAGCAGGTGATTATTTGCCAAGCCCTTTTTCAAAAATTCTTTAGTTAAGATGGCCTTAAGATCACACAATTCTCGTCAAACTTTTCTTTTTTCTTAAAGTCTCAAAAAAATGTTCAGTATGGATATATGTACATATATAACACGTGCAGTCATTGTTGATTTTGCAAAATGAAAATCTATCCACGATAAACTTGAAGGATTTTTCAACAGTCTTATAAAGTGTTCCTCATTTTTATTAAAGTTTAAAACATTTTAATATGTTATAGTATCTTTAAAGAGTTACAGGGATATTAGATGAAGAAAAAACAAAAAAGTAAAAATTGCATTTTCATCAGAAGTATTTGCAAAAAATGCAAATTTGGTGAAACCCATATAACCCCTTAAACGGTTCGCGAATTACTAATATCCGATCTGGTCTAATTGATTTACGGTCCAAAGTGGTTAAGTCGTCTGAGAACAGCATGAATAAATTGTGTATCTTTGAAAAAATCAAGGTTTTACCCTATCCTTTCAACAGGCGTCCACTACTGGGATTTAAAAATCGTTTATTATTTATTTGAAAATTGAATTGGAGCCCAAATTTAATAGCGAAGCTATTGTTGCTTTAATCACTACGGCTAAAATTGTACTTGAAAAATTATACACAATACTATATAAAAATATGTTTGTACCATATACAAGTTGTGGCACATATGTATATAAAAAAATATGTAATAAAACGAAATATTAACAAATAATAATGAAAAAGAGAACATTCAACCGTTATCAACTTTGACAGTAGAATAACAATCGCCATGAACGCAGATTTTGAAAGACAACACTTAAAAGTAAAAACTGCTTGAAAATCTGTTTCAAATATTCAATCAAGGCAGCACAAAGCTGAAAGCATGAATGGCGGACATCTATCTCATAGATAAAAACAAAAAAACAAAAACAAATAACAGCTTCGAGGCATGTGTACAAAGCGGCAATGAATTCATTCAGTTAAATGGATTATTACATACGCACAAGTCTATGTATATGAATACATATACATATGATTAGTATGTGCAGCAAAAAATATAATACAGTAATGCCTCTATCTAATGTACCCAGATATTAATAATAAGTTCCAAAAAAATAAAAATAAATATTCTGAATAGAGCGCTGTTTTATATATTTTTGTAAGTGCTGTGTTGTTGTAACTACGAAATTTTTACAAAAATATATCCCATGAGGTGTTGTGATATCAATATTTAACCTAAGCCTCAACGATGTTTGCTCTCAATTTTTTTATAAAGGGCTTCACTTTATCAAACTATATATATGTATTAATATACATATACAATATGTCTATGTAGAAATCTGCGTGTGTTGGCTAGCCTTAAAATTGAAGCTTCCAGCAACTGTCTATACGTTAAAACCGAAAAATTAATTATCAATTTTTAAAGCGCGCATGCTTACATAACTAAATATGTCTGTTCGTAGAGCATTCATAAATATATCAACTTTCATATACACACAGCAAAACATATACACTACGAATATATTTCGAAGATACATATTTAGACACACACATACAACTTAATATATAAAAATGTAAGGAAGGGTTAAGTTTAGGTATAACCGAACGTCTTATACTCTTGCAACTTGCAAAAATCAAAGTCTGAGAAATTTCTTCAGGTAAATATGGGAGTTCTGACCCGATTTTATCTATTTTTGTCATACTATTCATAAGCCACATACTAAAAAACGTTCCCTGGGTTTCATTAAAGTACCTCACATACTATCACCGATCATATGGAGTAAAGTCACCTGGAAGTTTGAAAATTCTGATATTAATTATATAGGGGCTAGATGCTGTTCACGTCCAATTTTATCAAGTTTAGACACAATTTCGGAGGTAAATTCCACTCTCGACGAAAAAAAACCAAACTCTATAGGTCACTTATTATTCCCATCCTGCTATGTGGTGCAGAGGCATGGACGACGATTACATTTAATAAGTTGACGTTACGAGTTTTCGAGAGAAAGGTTCTGCAGAAGGTTTATGATTCTTCATGCATTAGCCACGGCGAATACCGCATTCGATTGAACGATAAGCCGTATGAGACATACGACGACATTGACATAACGAAAACACTCCAGCTCTGAAAGTACTCGACGCAGTACCCGCCGGGGGAAGTACAAAAAGAGGAAGACCTCAACTCCATCGGAAAGACTGGGTGTAGAAAGAGATTGCTTCGCTTGAAATCTCCAATTAGGCCACATTGCGAAAAGAAGAAACGACTGGCGCGCTGTTGTTAACTCGGCCATAACCGCGTAAGCGGTGTCTACGCCAGTAAAAAAGAGGAATATCATTCATATATATATAAAACCTTATATTTACAACAGTTAGGTGAATAAAACTATATACTCTGTAGCAACATGTTGCAAGAGTATAAACAAAAACACACATTATATATACAAGTAGTATATGCATTCCACAACGCTTGTCTCACAGGTGGGCCACAAATTTCAGCGAATCCAGCGCTGAGCCACACTCCAATGAGCACTCCAAAGCAAACTTAACTAAACGAAACAATGCCAATTGATTACATTGATCGATTGATTTCAGCGCTTATTGTCCAAACGAAAAAAACACACACACACACAAAATATAAAAAACAATAACAAACGCAGGCAGCGGACGTGTTGAGGAGTGAGTAAAAAGTGTTGAGTTGAGGCATTTTCGGTGAACGTTTGGCGTTTCTGATGCAGCCCCAACTGCGATGCTCCAAGCGAGGGCGAAACACTTCAGCGCGCCTTTTGTTGTCATTCGATAATGACTGTGATGGCGGCGCGCGGTTTGCGGCTGCTCGTCTGCGGAAACCAAAGCTCGCTCCGGCACTCATTCACTCGATGGCTTCCACCCACACGCACGCGCACACACACATGTGCGGTTGGATTTGAATGTTTGCTTAACTGCAGCACGTCGATTTTCTAATGAATTATGAGTGGAGAAAATTGAAATTGGTGCTGCGTCAAGTAGCGACGCGATTTAAGCATAAATGTCGAACGATTTTTCAAAATTTTGGGTGGTAATTTTTGTATTTTTTTGCTGTAATTCTGATGAGCTTTTGTTTTTATGAAGGAACTCTCGACAGATTCAATTTGAAGTCAACGAGCATTTAGCCACGTCCGTCTGTGTGTCTATACGTGTTTAGTCTTCAGATTTTGAGATATCTAATTGAAATTTTTGCACACTTTCTTTTCTCTCAAAAGAGACGCCCTTTTACCAATAACGGTCGATTATGAGATATAGCTGCTCTCAAGTCTCTCTATTCTCGAAATTTGGTAATGTTTACTGTAGCGCTGTAATTTCCGAGAAATTTTTCAGATCGAACCACTATGCATATAAGTAAGTTAAGGTTAGTTTAAGAGATTGATCTTAAGAGGGATCGTTCTTTTGTGCTGAATGAAAACTCCTATATACTCGATCATAAGATCCGTACAAATCCTTTCAGCGTATTACAAATTTGGCCGAATGTAAGACTACCGATATGTTTCAGCTTCAGTCTTACAACGGCTGGCTTAAAGTGGAGAAATTATGGGGATACTGTCATACACAACAACAACTTTGACAAGTAGCGTCTAACAAGATATTTACCTTACCAGAGTAATACCTATTGAACAGTACTCGGTAAAAACGCCTACAATTGCAGCTATATAAACTTTTGTCAGGCAAGTAGTTCAGTAGATTTCCTGCGTTCTAGTCTAAGCCAAAGAAATGTCGCATTTGCACGAGAACCCATCAGTGGCTGTTAAGCGAGGTTCATTGGTCCAGTGCAAGAACTCAAGACGCCAATTGAGATCCAACTCAGTAGGATTTTGAAGTGAGCGGTGCAATGGGGTCTCTTCTGGTTAGCTCAACGGTTTTACAGTTGCCAGCGAAACCGACCAAGTCTGACCAGTCTGATAGTGAAGTAGCTTGAAGCTTTTTCTAGTATTTCTAGAAGAAACACTCCTTAAGCGCCCAGTTAGCGACTAAGCGCTAGTATAGCCGCTCTGTTGTTGGAGCTTAAGTTCACCTCAGTGAAAGGGGCTGCACTTCATAACAGTAAGGTAGATGATTTTTGGTTGTGTGAGTAAAGGTTAGTTCGAAGTAGAAAGTGCTTTACTTAGTACCTCCAGTTCATGTTTAAGATCACGGTTTTGCGTGTTCCAGCATTTTCGGACATTTTAAGTAGAAGTTTATGTGTTCCAAGTTCACTTTTACTACAAACATCACTGTTCTCCAAGCACTTCTTAAGCACTTTCATAAGTGTGTCGTGCTCATCTGTGTATTCTTCCAACGACATATTTACACCTTGCCACCTGGCCACCTCGGTAATGCCGGCAGTCTTTCATTATTTCACTTATTTAAGTTAACAAATTATTTTCAATTGATTTCACGTACGATCAGCACACGAACATGCTTCGTTTTACGAGTAACACGTCCGCATGCCAACAAACACCGCAATGTGCCAAAGTTGTTGTAACTATTATTGATGCTACTATTGCGGGTAGCATTGTAGTTGTTGCTGTTGGCATTGGTATTCATTGCTCATGTCGCTCAGCGCTCATTGTTGTAGCATTGTTGAAGTATTGTTGCCACAACGTGCTGTACTGGCGTTGGCAGACGCGCATGTTGCTGTAGTTGTTGTTGTTGGTGTTGCTGTCATTGCTGCTGGAGCGCTGTAGCGCTGGCACTGTTGTTGATTAACCCCTGGCTGGGAACATTTAATGTGTAATAACGATTTGTAGCAACATGGAAATATGTTGAAATTCCTCGTAGCCGAATCATTAATCATAAAAGTTGTGCGCGCTAGGTGTAGGTGTAGCTATGGATGCACAAGCCGACGCACGTTTGTATGTTTTTGTGTATATAGTTATGCGTGTGAATTTCCACGTTTTACTTCTGCTTTTTCCCAACAACTTGCCGTTTACACGCCACAAAATGCACAAAAGCGAATTGATAAACCGAAGCATCAACTATTATGCGTTGTTGTTGTTGGTATTGCTGTTCGTGTATATATTTTATTAGTTAGTTTTTTTGGTTTCATCATAAACGCTTTGTTTACTCTATTTGAGGGCAGTCTGCCGCAACCACCAACATAGTGCAACCACAACAACAACAGCGCACATCAAATGAAGAAATGGAAAGAAAAAAGAAAACCAAAAACGAGCATAACAATATTTCATCCGATAAATGGGATAATATAGACTGTTTGTTTCTCCCAAAGCCTGCCAACATTGTGTTCATTGAAGAAGTGCCTCAGCGCAAGTATTTGGAGAGTTAAGTAAACAGATCAATTGCGTCTGCATTGCCTTCGTTCTCATTCCCAATCGTAACATTATAATTATGACATTTTTTTCGATTTTAAGTGCACACTTATTGTGCGCCCCTGTCCCCCGTCTACCACCGGCGCGCATACATTGCGGGCAACTTTATCTGCGATAGTGCTCAGCACCCTTTTTTGCTGCATTTGCTGGGCCATTGTGGGTTCTCATGTCCCAATATCCCAGCAACACGCAGACAATTTAATTAAACCGACTAACGTCTCATTTATGTCGCCACTCGCGTCTTGCCTTTGTCACCAAAAGTGTTAAGAAAGCGATCAAGCCATGGCGCAGCTGCAGTTTGCGGGGCGCCCGGGGGGGAAAGAGATAATTGTGGCGCATCTGTAGCATTGAATACGTCGTAATAAGTCGCATTGTATGCGCGCATGCGCTTGTGTGCATGTGTGTGCGCCTGCTGTGCGCTCGCCTATCGATCAGCTGACCACCGGCGCAGCAAGCGCATTAAAATGTCACAGCGCGCACACAAAATACACATTTCACGATACTTAGTCGTTGGCAATTGATAGCGAGGCGATGCGCGTTGACATTGACAGCTTACGTTTGTATATAATATGTATGTCTGTATGTTAGTGGACTAAGTAGACAGAGTTGCCATGTTTGGGTAAAAAGTGGGTATCAGAAATTCAGGGTACTTCAAAACCTGGGATGAATTTTTCACATAAATTTTTAGGTTATGTGAAAAAAGCCCGTAAACAAATATACATAGATCTTTTCGCTACCTATAACATTACCATACAGGGTTTGTCCGGTTTTCATCGAGGGGGAGGGGAAAAAAAGTCCGGGGGCCATTTCTGGGCTGCAGAGCGGCTGCGGAAGCGTTGGGATGCCGACTTTGGTTAGGTATCTAGTAACAAGAAAGGCGGTGTGAGCCGGTGCGTTGTCGTGATGCAACTGCCAATCGGCTGCGATGTCTTGTCGGACCCAATTGACCTTTCATTTGAGTCTCTTGAGGACTTCCACGTAAAACTTGGCGTTAACGGTTTGTCCAAGAGGAACAAATTCATGGTGCCTCTGATGTCAAAATAGGCAATGATCATCGTTTTCACTTTGGATTTGCTCATTCATCAGCGACCACTTCCCAGCCCTTCAAAAAGTTCAGGTGTCACCGAAACACAGCACTTCTTGCTAAAGCAATATTTGGGTAAGCCTCCTTGATCATATCAAACGTCTCTGTCGCAGATATACCGAGTTTTACACAGAATTAATTGCGTACTTTTCCTCTAACGAACGCTGTATTTTCGGCTTACACCACTCACAGAAACACGTCGCGCGAAAATGTTTGTCCTGATTCTCCGGGTGTCCGGAAACAGCTGATCAGCCGTTCATTCGTTAGCTAGGACTGCCTTCTACCGAATCCAGTACCGAAGTACAGTTGCGGCGGAAGAAAATCAGTCCTATTACTTTCATCATCATAGTCATCTTCCCCTTCCAAACACATTTATTTTTAATTACAGCTCAATGGCAACACTGTCGCCACTTTGATCCTCATGGGAAATATGATCTGCATACTTGCTCGTACACGGTAACCGATATGGATACGGTTGACATGTACATGAAGTCAAGGCAAAACAAATAATAAAAGCAACATAAACAAAGCAGATAATTTCAATTAAGTTCTCAGCGCAGGCGCTGACTGATCGACGCATATGTATGTATGTATATGTACTTATGTACACAGGCCAAAGCCGTTGGTCACGGCGGCCGCATGGACCTCCGGCGAGGATGCTGCCACTCCACGCAGCCACACAGCCAGCCGCCAGGCAATTCAACACAGCGCGCTCATATTTAGCTGTTACAAATTTTTCACCTGACGATGCATGCCAGCGATAAGGCGTAGCGCGCACCAGCGGCGTAACGCTTTCGATGCCAAATTGCATCCAAATTGTTTGTGTGTTTGCTGGGAAGCAGAGGGGTAAGGCAATAAGACGGGGTGAGCCAATGTGCCACCACATGCGTGCTATGGGACGCGGCAGCCACACATGCGTATTTCTTTGTGTGTCCATGTGTGTGTGTGCTGGCCGCTAGTGTGATGTCATTAAGGATAGCACTCAGCGTTGGTGCTATTGAAGTGTCGTCAATTAACTCGGCCTCTGATCGGGGCAACTGATAGCGGCGGTCAGGCCGCAGACACCCAAATAGACAAATAGACACAGATAAGACGCACCGCGCGGCAGTGCTATGCCCAGCAGCAGGGAATTGTGGTGTACGTGTGTGAATGTGACAGTCACCAGCGAAACAGGATCGAGTTGTTACTATTTCTTCTTCAATTTTTTTCATTATTTTATGCCTTTTTTATAGTAAAGGTGCATAATTTAGTGATACACATGGAGGTGTCACTCACAAATTGGTCTTTCCTGGAAGCACCCAACACGCCAGAGAACACACGCATGCTGGTAGACAATATGCGAGTTATAACACACACACACATGTGCATAATCGTACATATACTAGGTAGTTTAATGCGTATAAAGTCATAAAATTAAAGGTAATACGAGTACTTAGCGACTGGATTTGGCTGCGGCTCGGCTTTTAACGCTGTCGTTGCAGCGTCCACAGCTCAATAACTCATTGATAAGTGCATTGAAGGTTTTGGGAAAATGTCAGACGAGGTATTTTCTACAACTGATTATTCGTAGAAAAAGTTTACAATAAAAATTCATGCCAGCTATGGCGTTTAAACGCAAATAAATGAGAATGAAAAAGGTTAAAGAGATTTATGTTGCTTTATTAATTAGTTTACACTAACCAGAAGCAGCTGCTTTCTCCTATGGCAACAAGTTTGCGGCTTAGAAGATGCACACCAGTCAATGGTATTGCTTTGGAGGTCCTAATTATTTGAAATCCTTTTGGTAGTCTTTCTGCAGATTGTCGTTTCGAGCGCTTCGCTTAACTTATAATAATGTTTAGTAATCAGAGAGTCGATTCTGCGCCGTCCTCAGCAACTCGGACTGACGTATGGAAGAACTGAAGCCGTTCAACCTTCCCAAGCGATATCACTTTGCTCTATGAGCTCTTGAAAAGTTCCAAGAAGATCCGACGTTTTCGAGCCAAATTTTGTTCAGCCATGATGACCATTTCTGGTTCAATGGGTATGTAAAGAAGCAGACTTGCCGCATTTGGGACGAAGAGCAACTTGAATAGGTTTAAGAGCTGCCACTTCATCCAGAAAAAACAACGGTTTGATGTGGTTTATGGCCGGTGAAATATCACGTTTTTGGCCGGTCGATAGGCCACCAAGATTGTGTTGCTTCGTTTCAGGCCTTGGAGCAAAATTTCACGCTTGTTATTCGCCAGTAATCATTCGAAATGCTCGAACGAGTCATCGCTAAGAGAACTCAACAGATGGACCATCGGAGACGTAGCCCGACCGACATTTGAAACAGATAATCAACGATTTCTTTCTAGTTGGGAAGTGGATATAACGCCTCAACTGATAGTAACTTTCCAAGTTAATGATGAGAGTCTCACTCGAGAATTTTTACTCAATAGCGCTCTCACTTAGTATTCGGTACTCGATATTTAGGAGCTCATATATTTAATGTCTTTTTATGTATCCCATGTTTTCATAATAACACCGAATATTTTTCTAAAAATTATGTCTAAACTGTCACTGAATTACGAATGTACCTATACCTAGGGATGACGTGATTTTGACAGCTCGTGGCGACCATTGTTCGTTTACGGATTTGTGTCAAATTTTCATAATCTCAAGTTTCTCTTTGATGCAACGCCTGGAAAATATCCAAAATTATTACGCAAATTCCCGTTCCTGGAAAAATTTACAAATTCACGTTCGTCCAAAAATCATATTCTCAGATGACACTCATTTCTGTCTTAAAGGTTCTGTCACCAAAAAAACTGGGTTGAGTCAAACCAATCCCGTTACTATCAGTGCCATGCATTATAAAAGCATATTGACCGACTTTTCTTTCCCGGAATTTAATGGAACCGATGAGGGCGATATCAATTTCCAACAAGACGGGGCGCTGCATCGCGTTTCACGTCTAAGCGTGTACACATTGCGCGCAAGGTTTGGCGAATCGTGAATTTTGAGAACTGGCCCAGGAGAATGACCGCTAAAATCATATGATTCAACGGCTCAACATTATGTTCTCTGGGAATATGATAAGCCAAAGCTTTAAGCCAATCAACCCGCAACACTCGAGGAGCTCGAAGGCAATATTCAACGCATTATAGCTGAAATTCCAGCCTAAACGCTGCACCGAGTCATCGAAAATTGGCATAGTGGCCGAATGACCATTTGGCTGTGACCCTTTTTTTCGAATCATACATGGCGTAAAAAGTAAATTCTCGACATAGCAAACAAAACCCAAAACCATTTTGACGAAACTTGAGTATTTTATTTAATTTTAACATCAGGTTGTTGTTGTTGTAGCCGCAGAAAATCTACCTCAAATATTTTCGAGGCCTAGTGCTGGGTTGACAGTACTTGGTCGGATAAATATAATAATAATATCACATTCATAGATCCGACTGTCGTGGGTCTAACATCAGGTCGTTCTCGTTGGTTGACCCTTTACATAAACACACAACCTTCAGTATGAAATTTATAAATAACTGTTATTACAGCAGCATGAAATATGATATTAAAATTTACATACATATGTACTTCATAACAGTGAGTTCACGTACTTATACATATGTGTTGATATGTGTGTCTGCCGCAAATACGGTCGCTTGTTTTATTTTGAATGCAATCGCTTGTCCCGCGCAATTAGCGATGTTGCAACAAAATGTCATGTGCTCATGGGTGGGGCAATGTTCAACTTCGATTTTCAATTTCATAATGCATTTGTCGCATCAAAAACTACAAGTGCAGATATATGTATGTATACATATATGTATGTATGTATAACCGAGTTTGCCTCTAAACAATTTGACTCAATAAATCGAGACATTTGAGTGCATGTGTGAGTATGTGCCTCTTATAACTGTCCGAATTGTCATATTAGTTTGTATTTATGTGTGGTTGCATTAATGGGGAGTGCACTACATACACACATACTTGTACAATATATGGGCTAATGAGGTTATGTCTAACACAAGCACTTGTTGCACATTTTAATGTAAATTCAAAATTGCCAGATTTCGTGTGAATTGAAACAAAGCATCGAGCAGATAACAATTTAAGCTTTTTAGTTACACACGAGTACATATGTATGTATGTAGGTTCCCAGAACTCATACTAAGTTTAACGCTTATGATAATATCACTTCACATGCCATGTGTGTGGCATTCATGGAACCATGTTTACATACATACATATGTATGTTTACTTATGTGCACTCCACACTGCAAAGGATGTATGTGTGTATGTGTGAGCATTTCCGCAATCGAAAGATAGCATTTGTCACTTCGAAGTTTCATTGAGCACTTTATCAATTAAACGGCGAGGTGTGGCGATCGTCGATTCTATATTACAATATTTACCGTTTCAACTGTGCTACACATTCGCTAGTTAACTTGTGCTAGACCTCGAAGCTGCCGCGCGCTGTATTTGCACAGTGATGCGCCTTCGACTGTTCGATTGTCGTTGAATGCGGTTGAATGTCGTCGATTGTCGCGTAAACAGTAGTGAGTCTTCATGAAATGCTTGCTCTAATTGAGATACGTCGTAAACATGTTTTCAAACACGATTTCTCAAGTGAGCACTAGTAGAAGTGGTCGAAGTGTCGGCACTGATAAAAGCTCCCAGCCCTCTATAACAGCGTACAAGCTGTTCAACAGAACTTGACTGGGTGCAAATGTGTCGGCGATCGAAACAAGTGTACTTACAAATGTTGCATAACTCGGTGATAACATTTCTGAGTGCGTACATAGCCACATTACGATATCTGACTGAACGCAGTATATATGAATGAGAATCTTTTTTTAGTAGGTGGTTATCTGCAGAAAAGTTCTCAAGGTATGCAGCACTACATTTTGTACAAATAACTTGGTAAGTAACTATATTTGTAACTTGGAATGTAAACATGTCGTTGATAAGAAATTCTGTGTGGGAATTTTATTTCACAGATTCCTTGAATTTTTCCTTATGTTAGCTTTTCTTAAGAGTTTTCTGATATAGAATGGTTTCTACGATTTTTTACGCATCTATCTTTATTTCGATTTTGATAGATCCGTTTTTGTGGCAGCCATATGCTACGGTCTTCCAATATCGGCGCTTCGGCCAAATAAGAAGTTGCGTAGAGAAAACAGCACTGAGAGACTAGTTCGCATTTATACATAGAGATGTCAAAATTGTTCCAACGTCGAGAAGCACAAAACTTCGCCATTTTTTCCGAGGGCGCGCCAATTGTACATCCAGTTAATTCGCTGCTAATGCAAACAGGTCGCTCTAAAATTGATCTTTCCAATGGATTCGGCGCGCTTGCTTCCGTTGTTCACCCATGGGTCTCGAGTCGAAGGAGATTTGCACTAGATCATCATCTTTCATGCGAACGCGATGACCCAATCAGCCCATTCGTTAGACTTTTAGGCGCTTAACTATACCTTTGTCGCCACAGAGCTCATACAGTTCGTGGTTCAATCTTTTTCGATATTCATCGCTCACGCGCACGGCTCCGAAGATCTTGCGGAAAACAGTTCTCTTGCATGCTCCTAATGCATTCTCATTTCGGATCGTCATCTTCCATATTTCAGCGTCGTTTAATGGGACGGGAATATTGACGCACTTACAGAGCGTAGTTTTTGTTCGTCGAGATCTGGGATCAGGGACCTGCTTCTCAATTGCCAACCGATCCCAAAACTTTGTGCTGGTTCCGAGATATACAAAGCCCTTAACTTGTGTAGCTGCTAACAGCAACATAGTTCTTTAGACACAAAGAAGTTTTGTGTGTAGTCCCTAGTTACTTTTTTCCTGCCCTCGTTTTCCACAAGGCGAACCTCTTTCATTTCTTTTTTTTCTCAATTTTTACGGAGCTGATGGCTGTGCTCAACGAGTTCTTCTTCATCCGTCGCAGCACTGCTCTCGCCATATAGCAGTTTCGAAAAGTTTTCCCTCCACATTTGGCATGTAATCAGTGTGTCTGTTATCAGGTGTCCCTTCATGTCTTTATAGAAGCCGGCCCCAGGCTTGAAACCATTTCTTTGCTGTCTTATTAAGACAAACAACCAACATATTTACCTGCAAATGCTAATACCCTTACATGGATATAGTCATTTCACGTGCAATTAAATGTTCATCATTCCCAAGTGACCATCGGCCAGGTGATATTTCAATTTCCAGAGTTCCATAGTTGAACAAGCTACGACAAATCAATTTCTATGCACAACAAGGCTTTAACTGCATTCAAATTAAAATGTGCGTTGACCATGTTCTGAGGCCTCGAGTGAGAGGTGTTGGTGGTTGGTTGGTTGTGGCCATTTGATGCTGAGCTCGTTGAGGTGGTGGTGTGCGTGAAATTATTTTTATTACTCTTCCAATCGAAACTGGGTGGTCAAATAAATTAGTACGATCTTGTTGAAATTCTTGCTAATTATGTTATCTCGCCATTGTGTGGCATTCAAGGGCACGCACCAGAGGAGCCAGCAACAGCCATGCAGCAGCGTGGCTGCGTTGTGAGGTTGTTGCAATTTTCCAAACGGAGACAACAAATTGCGGAAACGTGCACTCGACAATGTGCTAGAAAACATATTCAGCTATTATTAGTGATGTGTTTGTTGTTGTTGCAGCGATTTTCTTTTATTTGTTTTCATGATTTGTCCTGATTTTAGGGCTGTCACTGGCATTGTTGGATTGAACATGTCATGTCCTTGTTGCATCCGGATTTCTCTATTGCTGCACATGCGCGAACACTCTGCACGTCTGTATGTGAGTATGTTTGTATCTATGTACATATGTATGTAGTTGCAGTCATTAAAGCAACGGGAAACTTGTGTATGGAGATCTCGAGTTGGCATTTGGCATTTGGCTCGCTTTCTGTAGTAGGCATTTACATTATTTGCCAACGTCAATTTCACATTCACACAGACAAACACACATACTCGGGCGCGCGCTCAGCATGCGATGGCCAACAATGAACTTTATTGTCGATCTATTTACGTACAGTTCGTCTGCCGTCCGTCCGAGCGGCCACCCTAGTTGAGCAGCGGAGGTTCTTTGCAACATCCAGCGAAAAGGACTCACCACTCAGACACCATCAATCTCTCGCCTAATCAGGCAGCATCGTTTCATGCCAACGCAGCGATTGACCGCCTAAACGATCGTCGTTGTCCTGTCGTGAGTTACGAGCCGTTCTACTGTTTCTACATGTATCTATTTTTAAAACTATTCAGTTTTGTATGTTTGGCTTCTGCTTGCAACAAAATATAGCTCATCTCCTCCGCCGCCCGCTGTGACTTTCACAAAATATTTTGGTCAGTTGCAATGCGCATGCGCGCTAACTGATTGCCAAATACAACACAACTGAGCGTTTATGGTGTGTGTGTGTACAATTACAACAACACAAACTCATCGGCGCAACAACAATCAAATGAAGGCCCAAACATCAGCAAGAAGTCAACAAGTATTTGAAAACTAATTCCGAACTGAGCAGCAAATAGACCAGCCTCAATTTGGGCACCCTTCTTAGGCACGTTAGGCCAAAGAAAGACCTTTTGACCAACGCAGTCATGCCATCAACCCCGATAGCGCACAGCTAGAGCTTGGACATGTTTTTGGCCAATATTTGCGGGGGAGATATCACGCCGTTCTGGTCAGCAGTTGGTCGGCTCGGTCAATCTTCGGTTGACCGCCTCACCCTCAGCCGCGATCAACCCCCAAAAGAAGACATTTGCCAAATGTAGACAACCTGCGTAGCACGTGATTTGACTTGGCCTCAATTGAGGTAATGGCTGTGACAGCAGGTCCTCATAGACCTTTATTTGGCCATAGGCTTGTGCGTCAAGCCAATCAAACAAAGCGAATGGATGGGCAATCTGTGCGCAAAATAACACATCAAAATTTTGCAAAATAAAGAAAAATATTTACTTTAATTCTTGTTTGGCCTGCCGATAATGGGCCGTATTTTCATGCCCGGTGCAACGCGGTGGGGCGTGTGGTGCGTGCAACAACTCATTCAAATCATAAACAATCGCAAAGATCGTTGATTTCGGCGCAGACGCGCCTTCAGCTATGCACTCGCTTTGTGTCAAAAGAGACATCAGCCGGTTGTTGTGCCAACAATTTGTGTAGCACGGCAGTTACTTGCAACATTCGCTCTTTTTTCATGAATTCATTGTGTCTTTGCGGCATCTTCATTTACATCCAAAATCATTTACATCGAAAAATTGTGGCAAGAAATGTCACGCACTGCGGCTGACCACACTTCTGCACTGGAGCAACAACAGCAACATACAATTTGACAGTATTCATGCAACAAATTTGGCGGCATAACTCTCTTACAGCTGCCACCTCCAGCAGTGTGGCAGACGCAGCAGTAATGGAAATCCTATTTATTAAGCAAACAATTCTGTTTCATATATTTTATATAAAAAAAGCAAAAGGAGGTGTGTCCTGTTTGCAAAATTGCTAATGGCAGGCGATATTCGTTTGCAACCCTCAGAAAAATCGACAAAAATCGTGGCTCATGTAAAAATTATCCTAAGATGGCTAGGTATTCATTTACCTAAATTCTTCACTTGTGAAATAAAATAACATAAATTACTCGACTATTTCTGGCTCCAAAAGGAGAATCTATATTCACTTATACACCCCAAAATGTTCTAATATTTTGAATTTTATTCACCCCTGTACAAATTGAAGTATGTTACTGATAATAAGGCAACCTTTCTCATCGCTCGTTCGCTCTGATCTTCTCTGGCTTTTAGCTTTGATATACCGACATAAGTTCTTCGTTTCCGAAACTAATTTTAGCTCCATTTGTTCTCCGTTAACATCTACCACCTTGAAGCTTAGGTAGGGAGGTAGATAGAGTGGCTGTCTGACGACGTTTTATAATGGATGTCTGTATATCAAAAATGGTTACAATACTTCCCTTAGCCCACATATACTTAATATAAGGCTTTTCGAATTTCCGGGTGAGCTCATACCACATATACATATGTATGTATATAAAGTGAACGAAAACTTGGCCTAGCCCCTATATAACTAACCGGAAATGGGAACAAGTCTTCGACCGGAAATGAAATTATTACGGTACTATACTTCCGGCCCGAAAACCTAACAGGAAGTGATAAACCGGAAACGGATGTAATTTTCATTTCCCTTTATTTAATTTCCGTTTTCTAACATCCGGTCTATAAATATGTACCGTAATCTCAATTCCGATCCGGGTGTTGTGAAACGGAAATAATGACAACAAATGGAAAAGAAATTTACATCCGTTTCCTGTTTATAAGATCCGACCAAATGTCCAAAACGAAAATACGTAAATATAATCTCACTTCCGACCCGGATGTTGTAAAGCGGAATTAAAATTTGCTTCCGTTTCCATTTTGCGACTTCCTATTAGGGTTTGGACCGGAAGTATAGTACCGATTATTTCATTTCCGGCCGGTGACCTGTTCCGACTCTAAATCGGCAAATAAGCCTGCTCACTCCCCATATAACAGTACTGTTCAAAACTACTAAAAGCGCTTTAAATCAATAAATAATTACGCCGGAGATATTAAATTTTAAATCCACATATGTATGTGGACCCCAGTATCCACATATAGTTGACTTCTGACCGAAAATATCGGTCAATGTGGGAGATATACAATTGAAATTTAGACATCCGTATTTCTGGGTATCCAAAATGGATTGAATTGGCGATTGTATATGAGGTGCCTCGATCAAGGCAGTCTTTCAATATTTTTGATGACGCCCTAAGAGACTTTAGTGATTTCAAAAGCGCCTGCTTCTCTGTACATATAAAACTTATTCCTTGTTATGAGCACACACCTAGTCAGAACCAGACGACTTTTTTAATTGCTGTGATCTCCGCTTGGAAGTCAACACAACTTTCCCACCATTCTCTGGAAAGGACATTGGAGACCGAATTTAAATTCAAATATTCGTTGAAACGGACACTAACAAAGTATCGTAGAATGTCCTCTGCTGCGGTCGACCAATAGGGTGTAATCTAGTTAAAAGACCGCGATCCCTTTGACTCTCAACGCAAATCCTTACTCTTTATTAAGCATTTCGTCATATACATATATTGGTTTAGTATGTCGATAAAACAGACTCCGTCTTCTTAATAGCCTATGCGATCTCTTATCCCAAGTAGGACATATGTATCCCTGCTAAGTCTAGTGAAAGAACTTGGAGCCAGCCGAGAACTTCTACAATCAGTTATAATAATTTTTTTCACTATTTAAATTTCGCTTAAAATTTCGCAAGCAATTTTATCTACTCACATACATATGTACATATGTATATAGTATGTAATATTTGCACATAGGCAACTCAGAATGTGTATTCTGTATGCATTAGTAATGAATAGTAATTAAAATTAATCAGCTGCTAATGGGAAAATATATGCAATGTCACGACTGTTGCGAGCGAAAATAAATTAACGCGTGTCATACATATAAATGTGTAAGCGCAGTAGTGCATATCCACATATCCAATATACTTTTATATGTATACACATATGTGAGCGCACACACACTACTGTATAAAGAAAGGCACCGCCATAATCTAATCATGGCGGATATATTGAAGCATTTAGCTTCAAGTCAAGTTAATTTCCAGCCATAAACTTTATAAGCGATTGGCATTTAATTTGAAACAACAAGTGGCTACTGTGGAAGTTTAATCTCAAGTGCCAGCAATCTCTCGGTGATTAATTGAATTTAAAATAATCTATGCTTAATAAGCATAAACCCTGAATGATTAGACATTAGGCATACGTGATTAGATACATATTTTTATTATATAGATATATACCCATAGGCGTGCGATTTCGTAACCACATTCGTTGTTGATAAACGTCACAAAGAAATGAAATATGGGTATGTGTTAATATATAATATGAATGATTATTTATACAGTATTTGATCTAAAAAAAAAAGAACAAACTGAAGATCTTAAAAATTTTGAGCTCGAAGTCAGTTTTATTGTCTTTTTCATAAGTTTTAAATTGAATGAAGATGGCATTATTCCACTTCAAAAATCAAAAATCTTCAGTTTCGTAAAATCCGCAAAGAAATATGCGTATTCTGTCTGAAATTTTGAAAAAATCTATTTTTTTTTTCATTGTTCGATAATTTAGATATTCAAAAACATATTCTTAAAAGAATTCTTCCAAAAGTCAAATTATTTCTGAGGTTTCTGTGTAGTGGCAGTTTATTATTTATCGGTAACGCTGGCTGAAACTTAACAGTTGTATGTTAAGTACTTTTTTCTCGAAAATACTTTTTTCCATGTAATTGCCACAATATCTCAAGTTCTACATAAGCAGCCGATATACTTGAATCACGGCTTGAATATTCTTTAAACATCTCTCTATCACATGAAATATCAAAATATTAAAAATTGAAATTTGTTATAGTGTACATTGTGACAAAAAAGTACCCAGAAATTATATTATTTATTTTATCGCCTTCAAAGCAATCCCCAACAGCTGTCATACACTTATGCCAACGATTTTTCAAGTCTTCGAAACACTTTTCATTAGCACTTTTTGAGATGGCCTTCAACTCCTTCAGCGAATTTTGTTTTCACCCTTCGATCGACTAAAAATTGGCGCCATTGAGCGGCCATTCCAGTTTGAGGAACAAGAAAAAATCACACGCATTCAAATCAGGTGAACACGGTGGTTGGTTGTTGGTATTCATTGAATTGAGGCTGAAAATTGGTCACAATCGTACTCTTTTTGAAAAAAAAATCAGCTTTATCGAGATGAGTTGAACAAGGACGCATTTCATACCAAAAATATCCACCAAAATCATTCGAACGGACTCGCCAGAAATGTCCAGTTTTATTGGCATCTCTCTAACACTTGCCTGACGATTTTCAATCACCATATTGTTCACTTTTTTCATATTTTCATCGGTGGAAGAGGTCGAAGGTTGTCCAGAAAAGAGGCATCAACGATCTCTCGACCATCTTTATAGGCTTTGTACCACTCGTAGGCTGTTATTTTGCTGATAAAAGTGAATCATTGTAAGCCTTTTCTTACATACCCAACTATTCCACACACGAAATTTAGTTGGAAATACAAAATTTGAGACAAATGCTTTGTTGGATATTTTTATCCAATGAAAAATCTCAACACACTACTGATGTGTACTGAGTTAACCAGTCTCTGTAAACAAACTGGCTGACGGATCGCGCTCATATTTGGCATAGTTATTAAGGACAGTTCTACCAACGAATAGGAACAAGTTTTTAGAAGTATCATTTACCCGGGGTATTTAATTACAATTTCTGGGTGCTTTCTTGATCCAATGTATTTCTAAAAAATTCGACAAACTTAAAAAAATAGCGAAAAATCGAAATTTATTTTCTTCAGTTTTGCAGCTTCTTGAGTTAGGGACCCGTACTAATCAAGAATCCATCGTTGTTTTATTTTTCAGATGAACACAAGCGTAGAAATCATCCCGACGAAGACACAGCGTTTTTCCCCTCTCTACTTCAAGGACGCATAACTCAATAAAAAAATTGTCTAAATTCATTTTGTCTGTTTTTCAAATATGTATAAATAAAAAAAATTATAAAAAATATATATAATTACCAATAGCCAAAAAACGCTCAAAATTCGGGCCTCTAGACTAGAATACCACCTTCAGCAGTTGGTTCACAGCAGCCAATGCCAAGAAGACTTTATCTAAAACTTTCTGTATATCCTATTACTTGCTTAAGATGTTAATTATTATGTAATTAATTACAATTATGACACACTTTCCAACCTTGCAAGCCTTCAAATAGAGCGATATTTGGTATTCTAAGTTTAGGATCCCAGAACTATATTTTGATAAACCGAAAATTTTTAAGTAGAATTAGCATGAGTGTCGGTAATAAAATATGGCTACGTTTTTAACTCAGACTTGCTCTCAAATCACGTCTTGCGTTTTAATTTCTAAAATATTAATTTTCAAAAATTTTTCCATATGCCTATAACACGCTCAAATTGAATTCGTTTACTTTTATGCGGACCTGCTTACAAATTTATTAAGCAACTTTGAGGCAAAAGCTATTTAAATTAGACCTGTCTCATAAACGACACCCACAGCCTCCACAAATATGCAGCTACAAACATAAAAATTCAGAACACAACCGAATTTGTTGTCATAAACATGTCACTTATATATATCTATTATTGTTAAATACGATTATATACTTAAATTTATGCAATTTATTCATAATGTACGCCAAACGAACTCGCCAACTCACGCGCTGACCAACTCCCATACAAACACACACAAGCATTCATACATACAAACAAGCGTGTGATATATGCCCAAATAGACGTAGCGAGCTGACAATGAGATCACTGCGTCTTCGAGCGCCGTCGCTTTGTTGCCTAGTGCCACAATTATAAATTATTCAAGCCACCGGCGCACCCAAAACAGCAGCGCGCCCGACTCCGCCGCGTCTGAGGTTGCGCTGTGGTTTTTTATAGTAAAGACCATTAAATAAAAAATGCGTATTTTTCAGATTTCCAAAAACATTATATTATTTGATTTGAATATTTTCAATACATACATACATTTAAGTATAAATAAAGCAGTCTATGAAGCCGTGAAATCGGCGATTTTTTCTAAATTACAACCTACAACTATTAGGTACAGCAAAAACTGGAGAAACAAAAAATTCGCTAATTTATCATATAACAAATTACATACAAACATTTATACAATTTAAATTAAAATAACTTGTACCTACTATAACTGGCCTACGTACATACATACATACATGTATACATGCATACAGTTGCGTGTGTATTCATGTGCATTTGCAAAGGTGCTTGGTGCGGTGTGTTTATCTCTTGCGCCGACGACGATCGCTTGTGTCGAAGACGCTCATAAATTAAGTGAAACGCGCGAAACGGCCTTTCCATAAATACTTTTGCTTTGGCATTTTTACTTTATGTTGTTGTATTTTTATTTTAGTTTAAATAAATCTATGTGGCTAAACCTAAACATTTCTTCATGTTTGTGAGTGTGTGTGTTTGTGATTCACTATGCATTTAACTAATGGTAATGATGACTTGAATTAAGTTGTGTGTATGTGTGTGTGTGTGTTAGTGTCTCCAACCATGAGACAAAACAGCCTCTTTACGGGTCATAACTGGGAACTTTTGTTGTGAACACTGAATGGCCGACAACCTGCAGCGGATCGGGAATCCAGAAGCGCAGTCGCCATGCGGCCCTTTGTCGCCACCGCTCGTCCAGCCGCGGGCTGTGGCCGTCCATGCCGGAACGTAACGCGCCGCCGCCATATATATGTACATGACAAGCCAACTGCCTTCTGTCGCCGCCGCAGCGCTCGTTTGGGAACTTGCAGCCTTCATTGCGAACTTTTCACAGTCGCTGCTGCCGCGCTCTGCTAACTTGCACCAATATCTATTTGCAATTGCTGCGACTGTGACCGTCTACCTGCTCATGATTTCATCAATGCTGAAACCAAGCGCGCGCTTCGGTCGCTGACAGCAATTGATACGCTGCACACCCGAGGCGGAGAGATCAAGTATGGGTGTTGTCGCGGTGCTGCTGGGCGCGGTGTTCAGCGTTGTTGTTGGCACATCATCCGGTGACATGGTCAAGTCACTGCACTTGGCATCGCTGCTGCACTGCTTGATCGCGGCCAATTGCGCCTCGGTATGGCTGTGCAAATGACTGCGCAAGTTGGCGCGCTGATTGAAGCTACGCTGGCAGATGGGGCACTTGTGTGGCGCCTCCTCCAAATGCGTGACCTTATGCACGGCGAGCGTGCGCGACTGGCAGAAACCTTTGCCGCAATCGCTGCACTTGAACGGCTTCTCCTTGGAGTGTATGTAGCGGTGGTCGCGCAAGTGATCCTGTCGCCGGAATGCCTTGCCGCAAATGTCGCACGAATACGGCCGCTCATCGGTGTGTGTACGTTCATGTATGAGCAGGTTGTACGACTTGGTGAAGTGGCGATTGCAGTACTTGCAAATGAACTGCTTCTTTGGGCGGCTGCCGGCACCGGGTGTAGCGCCGGCCAACTTCATGGCCGCGGGCAGGCCGAGGCGTGCGGCGGGATGTAGTGGGTGGAGCGCGGGATAGGGGCGCATATGGGGTGCAGCAGCGCCTGCTGGCATTGCGTGTGGATGCGGTGCGTGCGGGTGCTGGTGGTAGAGCGCGGCACTGCGCAGCCACTGGTTCATGAGCAACGCCTGATGTTGTTGCACCGCGTCGGCGGCCACCGTTGAACCGGGCAAAAATTGCGCCGCATGACCGTAAGCATAGGCGGCAGCGGCTTGTTGCTGCTGATGCTGCTGCTGCTGCATGTGCAACCACAAGCGATGCTGTTGTTGCTGCTGCTGCTGTGCCGCCTGCTGTTGCTGCAATTGTTGTGCTTCTAGCATGGCGGTGGGATAGGTGCGGCGCTGCGGTTGTGGCGGCGGCTGCAACAGTGGCATCTGTGGGTGTTGTTGTTGTTGCAACTGCAGTTGCTGTGACTGCAATTGTTGTTGCTCCATCTCGTAGAGCGTTATGCTGCTCATGTGTGTTGGCTGTTGGTGGCGTGCGCGTGTGTGTTCTTCCGTCGGCGTGTGCGGCGGTGTCAATATGGGCGAAATGCTGCTCTCGCGTTCTTCTTTGATGACCAGGTACTCTGGGGCAAAATCTATTGGGAAAATGGTAAAAATGCTGGATTAGTTATGACGAATAAGGAAAATCAACTATAAAGTAAAGTTATCTGGCAGAAAAGTGGCTGGTGCTGTGTGTATGTTTTGCTCTAATTTCGACTTGCCAAAACAAGGTCTGAAAACGATAGGCTTTCAAAAACTTTTGTTTCAGGCTGTATAGTTTGCCTTGTTTAAAATGATTTATGGTTTTGAGTACTCAGTCACTGAAGCATTCTGCCGTCGGCAAATTAGTTTCATACCAACCACCAAGTTCTGAAAATGTCGGTACTTTGTCACTTAGCCGTCGCTATTTGGAAACTTACCGTGCTCTTTTATGCTTATCTCGTCGTCCACCGTCACGTTGCTCAGTGGCGAAGCCGATCTGGAGGACATATTTGTTTGTATATTCACTTGTTTGGATAAACTCTGGATTTTCTCCGCTTAAATTTTGTTAGCTCACTGAACTTAGTTCTTAAATTTCAAATTTACGTCTTTGCTTTAACGAGTTGATGACGACTCTTGTTGTTTTTATAGAACACTCGACGTCCGCACTTGCTGTCAATGTTACTCGGACAACGTCTCGACTCAAACTGATTTCTGGTTTGGCTGCTCGCGAGCAACTCAATTTCCAAAGGGTCTTTCACTCGACTTCCCAGGCACAAAAGTGGTGCTGACTGTATCTGTATGCGTTCGGCCTGTGTATGTGTGAGCGCGCTCTTAACCTTATCGCACTAACACTTAGCTAGTTCTGTGGTGTGTGTGTGTGTGCGTGACTCGCTGAGCGTAGTTAGTTTGTGTATATGCTGGTGCTAGTTGGCTTCTGATGCAGTGACTTCCGCTTGATGGCTCGCTTACTTGTACGCTGTTTCTTTGGTTTCTGGTGTGTCGTCTGTGGCAACTGCTCCGTTGTTGTGAGTAGCTCGAATGTGACTGTAGCTGCTGCCGCTGTGGCAACTGGTTTTTGAAGCCGTCGATGTGCGGCGCAGGCAAGCGGCAAGCGGTGGCACTATGCATATGTGTGTTCGGCCAAACCGCCACCAGAAAGTAACGCACAACAACAACTTACCCGCTGCCAATGTGGCGGTATGTGTGGCTGTGTGTGTGTTTGCGTATTATATTGCTTTTGTTTGTTCGCAGCTCGCTTTGTCTGTGTGTGTGTGTGTGGGGTGAATTATTTGGAAATGGCTGTTTGGTATACGCCCACCATTAGTGCGCGGTCTGCGATTGGCTATTGCCGCAATGCCTGCTGGGCGCTATTATCGGCGTTGTTGTTGCGTTGCTCACTATCCTGTAGCCGTAGCCTGTTTCGGCTGCCTCTTCTTCAGCTGCTGCTGCCGCTGCCGCCGCTGCTACCACATACACACATTGTACGCATATTTATTTGTTGTTGTTTTCTGTGCTGTGTGCCACCACAGCAGCTAGCGAGCGGAAACTGTTTGCTGACGTTCGGCTTCTGACGCTTCGTTCCTGCCACCAACGCGTCACCGCGCGAACTGCGTTGCTTGCTGGCTGTGGCAAAGGTGGGCCGAAGTGGGTGTGAGGCCATGTGAAGCTGTGATATTCATGCGTGTGTGTGTGTGTAGACAAGCAGGCAGTGCTTCGGCGCTTCTATTGGTCCCACTGGCTCGGCGGTACTTTTTTCTGCGGTCTATTTAATGTGCCTGTGTTGAGGTTTTTTACTCTTATCACCAATAAATGCGATTTTAAGCGCTTTTTGCGCGAATATACATACATACATATGTAAATGTAAACGGTTTTCTTCCATGCATATGCTTGCCTATATACTCGCGCGTTCTCTGGCTTTCTGGATACTTTGTAGTTAATTTAATTTTTTGCTCATTTTAATGGCGTGCCACATGGCACGTAAACTCCCTTCAAAAAATGTAAGCAAGAAACGATTTTAAAGCGTTTAAATAATATTTGGGATACTAAAGCTTATCGATTTTTCGATAAAAAGGAATATCCACCCAAAAAAAAAACTAAAGCAATTTAAATATGAAATCTTTTTATATGGATTTAAGTAGCTTTTAGTTGAAATCAGTTTTTCTAAAGAAAATATAAAATAATATAATAAAATTAAGGTAAAATGATGGAAATACTGGGCAGATCCCATTTTATGATATTATGCTATTAAAACGTCGATTTTCGGGATTAAAAAATAAATAACTCTAATGATTGTTTTGAAAATTTCAGCGTATTTTTATACATTTTCTAGAAATGCACAGTGAAACTGAAACTTCTCGTTCAACTAGAAGATATTCCTTCTGCAATGATCAACGATTAAAAACATCAAAGATTACCAAAATGGCGGCATTTAAAATAAAATTATTTTTACCCCAAATTTTGGTTGTTTTTGGCCTGCCAAAATCAATTCTTGATCAGGTCAAAAACTGATTCAGTCATTATACATAGAATTATATACAGAAAGGGCAGAAAAAAGTACGATGATCCGAACATTTCCTTCTAGTTATCACTGCAACAAAATCGAAAAAGTTGCTTCGAGAAAAACTCGCTTAAAAATAAGGTAATAAAACTAAATGAACTCGACGGCTGCCATTTAAAGGGTTATATTCAGTTGAAAGACCGAAAAAAACCGAATTTTCAAGATTTTTTTTCTAAGAAGACTGTATCTTGAAACTTAGCATTAGTAAAAATATTTATTTGGAAGAGAACTAGAGTTGATCTATGAGAGCTCCTCTCAAAAAAGACGTTTTGCGGTGACCACTATATTTCTGAACTGAATCCTCTGTAATGTAAGTAATAAAGTAATGTTAAATCCAGTAATTAATTGATGGAATACGCAAAATAAAAATATTGATTTTTGACACAAATTTCGGCCAAAAATTATTTATAAAAAATATATATACACTCGTAGCCACGCAAACCTTCCCATTATACTTTCTTAAATTTTTTTTCGGGCTAT
Source organism: Bactrocera tryoni (assembly GCF_016617805.1). Taxonomy (NCBI): domain Eukaryota; kingdom Metazoa; phylum Arthropoda; class Insecta; order Diptera; family Tephritidae; genus Bactrocera; species Bactrocera tryoni. The sequence goes on from NC_052500.1 coordinate 3,217,915, forward strand.
TTCGTTCGTTCGGGATTTTCTTCAATTTTGTTTTTTTTTATGTTTTTAGTAAGCATAAGTAAACTAAATTATATTATCTAATTATAATTATAGTTTCTAATTTATTTTAATGAGTAAAACACAAAATAGCTTTTCTGTGGTTATACAAAAGCGGCCGATTTTATTGTTTTCAAGTGATAAACCTACTAAACCACGTATTTCAACTAAAAAAAAATAAAATAAGATATAAATTTCAAAGACAGTGTAAATGAAATTAAATAAAAAAATAAAAAATGTTATTCTTTTATCGCATGTCAGTCTCGTATATTTTGAGCTCATTTTGTGAAGCTCACTGTCACTATTCAATTGATTTATATCTATCTATGGCTGAATGTGTTTTGTTTTTAATTTTAAATATTTTTTAATAATAACATGGCATTAACATATTTCTAAATAAAAAATGTCTATACCGCAAAAAGTACCGCTAAAAATGTAGTCAAATATGCATAATACTTGAAAATTTTTAGTGGTAAGGTTTACGTGGCCAAGTGTGTATTTCTCTATGAGAAAATAATTACTAAAAAATACATTTAAGAAGCTCGTGTTAAAATTTGAGACTAATCGATTAAGCCGTTATCGAGTAATATTGCTCAACTTTGAAAACATTATTTTGAGAGAAACGTGCTGGCCGAAGGCCGGAGCTTGTACTTCCAAGCACTCTGAAGCGCCTTTTCAAATTTGCATGTAACTTCGAAAATATTCAATGGAACGATATGAAATCTTCTTTTTGTATTCCTAAATATATTTACATTAAGAAAATAAAATAAAAAAATCGATTTTTTGAAAATTCTAACTGTATATAACCACTTAATGGCTGTAACTCAAAAAATGTTCGAGATATCGATATGAAAATGTTATTTTTAAAGGTATAAACTATAGAAATATGAAAAAAAAACAAAATAAAAAAAATTGATTTTTTCAAAATTTCACAATAAGTGTGTCTGTTAAATATAATATTTTTTTTTTTATTTTTATTTTATTCATTCTCTTAAAAACATAAAAATAAATTATTTCAATAAATTTAGATAACCAAACAAAAGAGTATTATATAATCACCTAAAGAATAAAAACAACAACAAAAAACTTAATGAGTTTCAGCTACCAAAAACCTCTAAACCCCGATGTTATCCTCACAAAATAATGTTTACCGAAGACTGCTAGTGTTACCTGCCTTTAAAGTGTTCTTTCGCCTTAATAGACTTGCGCCAAAATTAAAAAGGAAACAAAGGCAATTTAAGGGAGTTAACTGCTTAACTGCTCAGCAAGCAAAACACGGCTCATAAGAAACATCGGTAACTCTAAGTCTTTCATGTTTCTATGATTTTTATGGGCTACGAAACGCCTCAATTCAGTTTCACGAGCCTTCAACTGTTTTTGTGCACCTTAATTGCTATTTTCACCTTTTGTTGTAAATTTTCATATTTTGTAAACCGAACAGAAACGAGATTATTAATTAAAAAAATACAAAAATAAACATTTTTTATAAATTTCCCAAAGCAAAGGTTTTGCAGGAAACTGCGCAACTCATTTATAGAACAAAGCTGCTTTGTCAAAGCAGCTGCCATAACTTCATCATAAACCTTACTATCTATATGTATACAATGCAAAGAAGTATGTGAAAATGTGTGTACATATGTATATGTATATCCCTGCATGAAGCCAGAAAACTGACTCCATTGCCATCTGCATGTTCGAGCAGCGAATTATTGTCGAGTAAATTGCGCAAACAGGAAAATTGTTTTAAACTTTAAATGTAATTCCATATCGATATGGCAGCGTGCGCACAGCAATAGTCGAAGCATATGTGTTTATGTGTGCGTGACGCCGCACATAACCTTAATTTGCTTTTTCCGGCTGCGGGCGATTTTTCGAAGCTGCCAAACGAAATTCAATATTCCAAGTACAATGCTGACTTTTGCGGCACATAATGTATATGATACACACACACATATGCAAATGTAATGCATAAAACTATGAAAATTTTGCCCGCTAATTGACTTTTGACCCTTGTAAAGTTGCAAAACGCGCAAAGCAAAAACAAAAATCCGCCCTAACCCCATTGCCTCAGCTGGTATGTGTGTGTGGATATGAAGTGCATGTGTTTTTTGTTATTGGCAGCGTACTTTTGGCTGGCTCAGAAATGAAAGCACATTGCCAGTGGCCTTTTGAGCATGTGTGTGTGGAGTTGAGTTAATGATTTGATTATTTCATAATGGAAAAGTTTAAAAGCGAAAGATAATTTCTCCATTATCTCCAAATTGCCGGATTCATTTGCATGATTGCATGATTTGTTGTAGTCAATATGTCACTGCGATTTCATGGAGTTATATGGAGGCATGTGCAAGCACATTTAACTACATACATATTTACTATTTATATATACATACATACATATATTCATAAACCAGAAAGTTTCGCGAAATGTATCACTTCGTTACTGTGAGCTGTGATCTAGCGAAGCATTGCCTATAAATATTGGTCATGTTTGATATTTTAGTGGTAAGCGTGAAATTATAGCCAAAGTTCGGCGAACACAGAAAATATTGATTAATTAAATTCAAAGAAGCCTAGTATTTACTAAGATAATACTTAGACGCTATCTATATATTATTTTTTTTTTATATAATAGAACCTTTTGTGTGAAAATCCACTTCAATCTCCCTCAGAACCCGACTAATTCAAACAAAAAGTAATCATGACGAAATTCAAGAGTGTCTATGTTTCCGTTATCAACTTGGCTGGATAAGCATATCTCACTTTTGTCACCTTCCAAAGCATATTTACATGAAAGTGGTCCTTACCATATATGTAGAACATAGTTATATGAGAACATCAATCCTTCTATAAACAAAGGGCTTTGCCTCTTTCGAATGCTTGAATAAAATCTCGAATGCAGCCTAGAGGTTGCGGTACTGCATTTCAGGGTACTTACAACTCAATTTTAATATTAATATTGGTATAATATTTCTGGAGATCCACTTCGAGGTTCCCTACTTTTTTAAAGAAAAAACACAGAAAGTTCAATGGGGATTTTTTATTATCATTCGAAACAACATTCTTTGGCATTTATTTTTTGCCGACGATCCCTTACAAATATCGGCAGTAGCTACGTCTTAGAAGGTCCATGCGTTGAGGCCAATTTCGATGACTAGTTCGAGCATTTCGACTGGTAACTGGCGAATGACACGCGTGATATTTTGCTCCAAGACCTGAATTGAAGCAAGAATGTCCGCATAGACTTAAGACTTTACATATCCTCACAAGAAAAAGTCTAACGGTATCATATCACACGATCTTAGTGGATATTCTACCGGCCCAAAACGTGAAATTATCTGTGCACCGAAGTGTTCTCTCAATAAAACCATTGATTGAAGCGATATGTGGGAAGTGGCGCTATCTCTTTGAAACCAAATGTCGCCGAGATCAAGAGCTTCAATTTTAAGCATCAAATATGTAGTCGGTTATTGTGGCGCGATAACGGTCGCTGTTAAGGGTTACGTTCTCACCGACATCATTTTTAATAAACTAAATATGGATCGATGATTCCACCGGCCCACAAACCACATCAAACCGTTGATTTTTTGAACGAAATGGCAGCCCTTGAATCCTTCAGATTGCTCTTCGTCTCAAATGCGGCAATTTGGCGTGCTTACATACCCATTGAGCCAGAAATGGGCCTCCTCGCTGTACATAATTTGGCTCGAAAACGGCGGATCTTCTTGGAACTTTTCAAGAGCTCATAGAGCTAAGCGATGTCGCTTGGGAAGGTTGAGCAGTTTCAGCTCTTGTTAAATATAATTATATATTAAAAACGTTAGAAACCACTTATATTCAAGGATTTCATAACTAAATGGAGTCTGCGAGTTAAACTGAGTTTTAGTTTCTCTGTGTCTGCTGTTTCAAGACCAGTTCGCTGTCTTATACGGTATATTTTTTGTTATGTATGCATTTCCCATCTCTTGCACGCTTTTCCCACATTTGGTTACATCAGTCCAGTCACTTTGGAATAATCCTTTCGGTAATATTTGTGTCTACATTTATTTATTTTAAATTATTAGCAAAAACTCTCGCAAGAGTAGCCGAAGTGTTTTGACTTTAAAAGGTCTTATATTTGCAGTTATGCTTAGGCGAGCGAGTCATGTTTACGCGCATCTGAGCACACTTCGGAAATTCCGAAACGGCAGCCGCGGATTAACTTAATGTTATTTACAAATATCATATTGTTCAAGACTCACAGGTATTGTGGCCGTGCGGCAACTTTCATTTGGTTCGGCGAGCGCAGAGAACGGCACACCAGTGTTTGCATAATTGCATATTTACATACATACCTGCCGTCGGTTGGACGGACACACTAAACAAAACTCACTTTACGCACATATGTATATACAAACGCATATGTACTCAAGCATATGTATGGAATTTTTAAATACATAAGTACACTAAAACAGCATGTTAGACGCTTGTTAGCTGAGGCACATGCAGGCGGCATTAACTTTTCAAATTTCCATATTTTTATACGCTAAGCCACCATGCCACCATGCCACACATGTGACAATAGACACTAAAACAACAAATTAAGCGAGCAATAAAAATATTGACCGCGTGTGTTGGGACGCCGCGCTTTGGAAATTATTTTCAAGTCGAGTATGTCTTTGAGCCAAAATATGCAACTACAACAACTTGAAATCCGTTTTTATTCGCAACACGAGCTCTAAGCATAAGCGAATGTAAGAAACAAATTTCCAAATTTCCCTAAAGATTTCAAACGATTATTATAAAGAACTTAGTCCGATTAATGGTAACTCTTTCGAAAAAACTAGGTATCTCTGGAAAGTCCTCACAGCTATAATGTGTTCACCATGGTATTTTCGTAATCAAAATATTGACAAAGATCTCGGTGTTCCTATGGTAAAGAAAAAATTAGAGGACAGCATATGGAACTATAAACGTAAACTCAGTAACCATCCAAATCCATTAGGTGATATATGCTATAGTCCTGTAAAGAGCAACGTATCACCAAAAGGGCTGAACAAGAAGCTTAAGCTTGTATAGTTTTTTTAAGATTTAAGATTATATTACATATTGTTAGGCATTGAACACGCATGTTCAATAAAAAAAAATGTTTTAACAAAAAAAAGCTATGTAAACACTTCTAGCCATTTAAAAATGTCCAAAAGTAGGTATGTAGGTGTAAGTTACAATACACAGTCAGTCAGAAACTGTATATCTTAGAGGCACTGCAAATCGCGAACCTGTTCAAATAATCTCAAATTATATATAAAAAGAGAAGAAGAGACATTTTATATGGATATTTTTTAAGTAATAACCTTCATGGATATGTAAATGGTAATTAAAGTTGGATTAAAATCGCCGTTCTATAAAATGAAGACTATTCAAACTATTATTGTATCGTAAATGAGGTATCTAATTTATCTGTTGACGAGTACGATCTTGAAAATCCAAAATAATGCAAAGACAGAATTATACTCAATGAAAAATAACACTGGTGAACACTTGCTTCAATAGTCTTTTTTCGACAAATCGCGCGTGTGTCGTGTCAAGCTGTCATGTTATTTTTGTTCAGTATTGTTTGGCATTTCATCATGGAAAGCCTTGCGTCTGAACAACGTCTACAAATCATTCTTTATTACGAAAATTCACTTTCTGTAAAGAATGTGCTTCGCGCGCTTCGCTCAACTTATGGTCAACATAATCGGCGTACTGAGCGTACTATTCGCAACACAATCACTCATCTTGAGTAACTCGAGCTGACGTATGGAACAACTTAGCGCATTTTACGTCGAGATCTTAAATTAAAATCGTACAAAATACAGTTCCAAAAGCGATGGAGCCCATTTTTGGCTCAATGAATATGTAAATAAGCAAAATGACGAACGAAGATAAAACTTTTCTTGAGAACAAAAAACTTTAAAAATTTTCAAGTCCTGTAATTTAAAAGCAGAAATATACTAGCATTTAAAATTGCATGAGTGACGCTACTATTAGAGAAATGCAATAAGATTCCTCAGGAGAACGAACTCATCATTGGAAATGTTGCAATGAAGTAATCATAAGTTTTTCTTGCAATGGACCAGAACATAAGCAATTTGTTCTAAATTGTATCTAAAAACTTTTGGGATGAATTCAAAATATTTGAGAAAATTATGAAAAGTTACCATATTATTACTTTTTTCCATAATTACCCATAGTAAGCACTTCTTTGGCATATAATATTGGTAGAATAAAATCAGTGACATACAGACGACTACAACAAAAACACTTCCCGTATATCATAAACATGCCAATGATATATAAAATAGTACATAAGTCTCCTTAAATGTTTCTAAACAAATTTCTACAACTGAAAAGAGACTAAAGGATACTGGAGGCAAGGAACAATCCCCAAAGAGCTTCATGTATAGCTTAGTATAATATAATTGAATTGCAGACATCGAAACTTTACAACTTCTGTTCTTCCTTACGTAATACTGACTATATATCATCGATTTAAAATGATAAACACAGTCAACTTTTCGAATACAGTTTTGCTGTAATATTGGCTTTAAAAAAATTTACAAGGGACTCTTCCAACTTCTATTCAACGCCACCTTCTAAAGTTAAAAAAAAAAGATTGTAGATTTGTTAAGACCAGGAAGGAACACATTTTTCTCTGCTCTTTTCTTAAAGTTCTTAAATGCAAAATCACTCATATTGAAGTAGTTTTTGTTGTAAAGTTCCATGATGAAGGCTAATCATTTCACTCACGATGTAGATGAATCAAGTATTAAGCATAATAGGGATTTAAAGACCAGGAAGTTGCATTAAAATAGTTTCTGACTTAAACTCTCACAAATTGACATGCAAATATTGTTTTAGCCAACAACAGCAGAACTTCACTTGGTCCCTGTACTGAGATCTGAAGAATTATTGCATAAAATAAAATATTCACACAGCAAACTTAATCCTTATGGGGAAGTAATTTTGGCAATTTACACTTGTTACAAAGATAATTGACACAGACACTACTCAAATGAATTTGTTTAAAATCTATTTAAATGAAAAAGCAGGGTTAGTTACAGCATTTATAACTTAGAAACGAAATTTGGCATAAATAATTATAAATACACTCAAATATATATATAGAAATTCAATTAGTCTCAATCACTCCTTTGACCGACAACTAATTTTGACTAAAAAATTATATTTATATTTTTTTCTATTGAAAAAGGATTTTTTCAAAACAACCATACTTTTGCAATTTTGTTAAGTTCATCAACTGCAAGTTCTTCTATATTTCAGAGATGGTCTATATACCCATATACTATATGTACATATAATTGAATATACATATGTAAATATGTGGCATGCCAGGAAATGCCGCGCCGGTAAGTACTTGCTTCCCTCAAAAACTATTTGAGAAATTCTAATGGCAGCAAAACAACACCGATACGAATAAAATTTATTTTCCTAGCAATTGCAGCCTGGATTATTTTTGGTAAAACTTAAATGCTCTGACTTTCCCACTAATTTCCGCAAAACAATTCTTTGACTTGAGAACAAGCAAACTATTCTCCCACTTTTTCGCTTAAGCCGATTTTCGCATTGTTTAACATTTTTTGACATTCGCCAGTCGGCTATTGCTCTAAAGTAGCAAATAGTCAAATGAGTCAATGTCCTTCAAGGACGTTCAGATCGGCAAGGACGCGAATAATATACGGCTATTGATTCGAATCCGCCGTTTGCCATACGGATTAAACAAATAAAGGATCCCTAAAACGATAACGCCTAGTTTTAAAACATAAACTTTAGTCTTGGCAATATGACACTAGCCTAACAAAAGCCACAACAGCACCCGCTTAACTACAAAGTCGCCTTCCGGAAATGTAATCAACGCGTAAAAGGATTAGCGGCAAATTTTCATATGACTGTAGCGAAGACAAGAGCAAAACGATTTCGTCGCGAAATGAAAGCGAAGCCGAATGTTGGTAAAGTGGGCCGTTACAATGGGTGTCAACGTTTGTCGCGCACAATTAAAGGGTTCATCAGGTACCGCGACATGGCATACACGCCTTTTATTCAATTCCTTAAAACAACAAATACGAATAAATATGGAAGAAGCATAAGCCAACGCGTCAGCGAAGACAAACGAAATGAATCTGTGCCATTGAGTGTCCTTGAATCTAAGATTAGGCGTATAGTTGTACTCGCTCAAATACCGTCTGGCTGCTAAGCATTACATGCCAATCGTAAAGCGTAATAAACAGTAAAATGGCGAAACAAACGCGAATCTACCTTTCACTTAATTTTGCGCTGGCTGTTGGGATGAATTGGGGACGCATGCGAAATCGCTAACACAAAGAAGATCTCAGTTTGTAAACGTAATTAGAGTAATCCCTTGGCCTATCCGCAATTCACGCTTAATACTAATTATGGAAGCCAAACCACGCCCCTAATGTAAAACATTGCCGCTGTTTGGACGCGTTCGCATGGTGAATATACGCCAGCGCTTGTATGAGTGCGTGTGTGTGTGGGTAAGGGCAGAGTGTTTATCAGCGAAAGAGGTGGGTATACTCTTTGCTATGCTTTCAGGCACACACACATGCACATTTATATATACTTGTGACATTGCCAGCTTATCAGCGAGGAGCTAGCAAAGCGGTGCCGCCATGGCAAGCTGCAGGAAATGTGTGTGAGTACATACATATGTACATACATCTATATATGTATATAGTATAAAGGAAAGCTTTTGGTGAATGCGCAGGAAAAATGCTAGGAGGCAGCCACATACATATGTATGCACATGCACACTCTTATATACTTTTTTATTGTTTCCGTGCAGCATTGTGCGGTAAATATTTATAATTATTTATTTACAAATATAGCAAATAAGTACAAACACACACACAGCCGCACTCTTATGTGGAAATAGTACGCGCAGTTTTGCATGCCCATATACACCTTATATACATACATACATACACATGCAGGTGTCTACATATGTCACATAAGCACTCTTTCGTTTGTGGCATACTCAAGTGTAAACAACAATAAAAATATGAGTTCGCAAACAGCGGCTTTGACTTTGATAAATTGCCGTTGCGCTTTGATCTTCGCCGCCTACAACAAATACGTCAAAGACAAATATATATAAAAGTGAGTTGTAGTATAACCGCCAAAAGGCGAATGTCGCTTGTTTACTGGTAGACATAAAATTTGATTTGCCAATTGATAAGTTACCGATATTTACTGCAAAGATACCGTTAAAAGCGCTGTCATGAAATGACGCAAAGCGCGGCCGGTCGTGTGATGAGTGGGGCGGGAGGTCGCATATATGTACATAAGTGTATTTATCTAGTGCAAATAAGGGCGCATTGGCGAGATGTGCACTTTTGGCATTATATAATTCGTTCGCCATTTAATCGCATGACTTTCAAGTAGACTTTATGGTAGCAATAATGCCCAGAAATCTTAAAAATAGAATTCTTCGTGAGAAGTGATAATTATTATTACCCTGGAGAGGCCATAAAAGCACTGAAAATGGTGCGGAAAATGGCGTGGTATTCCCACTTAAGATAAACTAAAAAATAATTATTATTACTTGTTATAATATAATGACTAGAATTTTATTAGCGATTCTAAAATTTAAATATAGACAATGCTTTAAATTATTTAAAATTATTACATATGTAAGTAATGCGCCACATGTAAATCGCTAGGAAATGGCAGAATTGCATAATGTTATTTTGGTTTTTATGATTTTTGTATATTATTTATAAATATTTATGTTTTTATTTAGAGGTTTATTGTTTTCCTGAACTCTGCACATTTCATAAAAATCCATGTATACCATATATTATCTAAAAAGTTGGCGTAAATCTTTTTTAAATGTTTGGTAAAAGAAATTTCTTCTGTTTGAGTTCTTAATGTCAGTTGATAATGTTCTAGTCGTTTTTGAAGAACAGGAAAAGATATAGCTCCTGGTGGAATTAACTCGTTCCAATTGCGAGGGTAATTTTCATTTTATGCATTTGATTGGGTTAAGTTAAGAGGTCGTTCCTGAGAGGGATCTCACTTGGACTTCTTAGTAAGCCGTTCCATTGTGATGCCTAAAACCTCCTACATTCCATCATAAGAACCTTACAAATCGACAAAGTGCTTTGAGCCTATCACATATCTTTTCAGAATACTATGTCTTCTGATTCGGCGAAGGAAATACTACCGAGTTGATTGAGTTTCAATCTTGTAAAGGCTGCATAATGGTGGAGAAAGTATTTGAATGCTTCCACCGCCCCCTCTTCCGTAAAACTTTGACAACTAGCTTTGGACAAGATTTTTAGCCATATCGTGTAAATCCCTATTGGACATGGCACATAGTTCAGCAGATCTCATCTCTTTCTACTCTAGGGCAAAATGATATCACAGTCCTACAGAAACTGTGACCAGGCACCCAAATGAGACTGATGATGAACATGCTTGATGCTATTTCTAGTGAGGGCATACATTCCTTGACTATGTAGCTTTGAACTCACAGTTGTCGCTTTGCTGTCGGGGTGAATGCTGAAAGAGGCAGAATGCCCTAAAAAAGGCTGTACTTCGTAGCAGTACGCCCACTGCCACCTTGATAGCAGTCACTTCTGCCTGAAAAACACACCAGGGTCCGGCAGTAAGATAGACGGAGAGCTCTTTACATAAAACTCCCAATCCAACTTTGACTTCTAGCCTCGATCCATCCGTGAAAAACCTTACTGCACATCTACTCCAGCGAGTTCTACCCTACATCTCCCTCGGCGGTATGTGAGCATGAAAAGCCTCCATGAGTGGTCTCTCTCGGCCGGTGATCCAAGTTTTCAGTAATGCAATTGAAGGAAAAGAGAATTTCGGCGGGTCCTTGTTTGGATTCCTTCAAATACTTAGCATCCCTAAGCCTTAGTGAACACACTTTATAGCTATTCCCCAGACGGTAATGTCCACGAGCGGTATTAATTGCTATTGTTGGTGCAGTCGGTAGTGGACCGGAGATGAAAAAGAGAGCCGCTTTTTGTACACGATTAGACTTTTTAGCAAGTGTAGCCTTTTCGAGCACCGTGCACCACATGAATACACCTTAGAACATTAATGTCTTAACTACGGTTTCGTAGAGCCAAAAAACTACCTTTGTGAGGGTCCCCCCCTTTTTTAAGGTGAGCTCACTCTCTCCTCAACATTTAGCTTGCATGGAAGTTTTAGCCCTACGCCTTATCAAAAGGTTAAAAACGCGAGCCTTCGAATAAGCCCTCTATTTGCTATTTGAACTGCACTTAGCCATTCGAGATTTATATTCATTTTCTCAGAGTCGAACGATTTTTAAATTTCTTCGCTGCAATTCGAAAACTTTTAGTCTAAAGGGACTAACTTTGTAAAGATGTAAGATAACCACAAGATAGCCGAACGATCATCAAGCGAATCGCACGTTTGGTTATTGGTCTCAACACGATTTTCATACGAAAATTTTGTTCAACGGTGAAAGTCTCAACCTAAAAAATCGTTACGTTAATAAACAAAATAGTCGCATTTGTACCTTGAAATGTACACCTACAGGTACACAGCTCCGCATGTCCTTATCCGACGCAAGCATAATTAATATTTAGGCATTTATCATTGCCCACTTACTTCAACAATTCGTGCATTAATCGATTGAGCATCGGTGGAAATCAATTTAATTTTCAATATTTTCCATTGTTATGAATGAAATATGTCTGACGATTCCTTTCTACACGCGGGAGTCCCTCCAAGCATTAGTTGCGCTTTTGTTGTGATCTTAAAACTTCAACGCAAACGGCAAGCGGACAAACAAAACGCTTACACATGTAAGTACAAATGGTCGCGAAGCGAACTTCAATGCTTTGGCGGCATCGCACCTTCATTCATAGATCACAGTTGATAAATGACAAGCTCCAGTCCGTTGTGGTCCAGTCGTGCGCGCATCGAGATCGCACACGCTTGGGTGGCAAATGTGTTTAATGCGTTAAATGAGGGCAAATTGATGGTTGCACGGCTAGTTGATGGTTCTACACTCATTTATATATTTATATATATGTATATTTATGTATATATATTTAAATACAAATATAGTCTGTGGCAAGCTATGCGTTGCCGCTGCGGTCAATCAAAACATAGTCGAGTGCAAAGCGCTTGAAATTAATACAAAATCAACGGCGTCGCACACCCATACACATACATACGTACATAATTCAACGCATGTGGCTACAATTCATTTATTTAAGCGATTTTCGCTTTTTGCGATTCGGACGCATTGTGTTGCCGCTTTCAACATTCAAGCCGCCGTTGAGTGGCTTTGTTTCTCCGGCTCTGTTACAATGTCTATTAGTTTTTGTGTTCATACATTTTCAATTAGTCGGTAAAAAATGTGTTTTTGAAAAGCGTTTCGGCTGCGACTTTTGCTATTCACGCTCCGCATGGTGAGCGCGCTCGGCCGATTAACACATTGCCCCCCGGCGTTTTGGCTGCGCACTTCAGCGCACTAATTGTGTGTAGGTGTCAGAGGTGTTTCAGGTGTTGGAGGTGTTGTTGTCAGCGTTGCCGACCGCTGGCACCTTTGAATTTGATAATAATCCATTAAATCGCACCACTAATTGATTCTCATCTAGATATGAGATATGGATAAACACACGTATGTATATGTTTGTGTGCGTGCATGCATAATGTGGCATGGCAGTGAATTGTGTGACTTTAATTAATAAACTATTAATTAACTACGCACACATACATATGCATGAAGCGGCCGTTGTAAGTGAGCGCTTATAGTTTCACATGCCGCTGCACATGCCGCATGTAGTGGCAGCGTCCGCCCTAGCACCCTGTCTTTGCCGGTCACCTTTGGACCCGCTTTGCCTTCGAGCTGTCTTCGGTGAGCCTAATCAACTCACCATGTGAGTCAACGCGTCATTAATTATGTCCATAATTCGGAGAAATTGCCAGCGCGTACGCGCGCTTAGACCAAGGCGCATGTACTTGCACATATATGTACATATGTTTATAACCACCTAAATAAGTGCATATGATCAAACGCGTGTAGTTATGTGTCAGACCGCGCTCGCCATTGTGTCTTCGAATTTCATCGGCAGACACTTTGCTGCCAGAAAAGTGTGAAAATGTGTGCTATAACACGACTACATACACACATACATACTTATATAATATGTGTTTGAGTGCGCATGACATAACTCGCATAACATTTCTGATTTATCACCACAAACACATGCGGCCCACAATTTTCAAATGGGTACCTAATGAGCGCGCTGGCTTCCCGTAGGCTGCAGGACACAACTGTAACATAAAACAAAAACCAACAAAAACCTTCAAAACTGCAGTGCAAGCAAAAATTCAAACGAAAGTGAATTTATTTTTTAATCCTCAAACGAAAAAAACACTAACGCTTGGCATCATTCAACGCCAGTTGCGCAAGCGCCCAAGTGTCAAGTGGATACTTTCGGAAATTGGAGTGCCGTTGTAGCAAGGCACACATATGCACATGTCCTTGCACCACAGTTCCTCGACAAGAGCCCAAACAACACACACACACCCGCATGCGCGCAGGAATGTCCTCGAAAGCGGAGCGCTTGCGGCGCGTATGGGCCGCGCTCCAATTTCACGCTAAATCTTGTGTACATTGTGTTTACTGGGAGGCGCTGCCATAAATTACGTAAATGTTTTGCTATGAACGCATCACACGGCCGCCAAGTGGCCATGAAGTGACGCGCATTCAAGTGAAGTGCAGTGAAGTGGCGCGGTGTTCTGTTGCCGACATTGTGGTGTTGTAATGCGCACTGTGTAAGTCGAGCCGAAATCCTTTGCTGCACTTTGCTACATTTATTACTTCTGGTTTCTTTGAATTGGCTACTTGAGTGTCCGTTCATACGTGCGTATGTGTGTGTGTACGTGTGTCGCAATCATTTGTTTACATTTGAGGCGCGCACTAATTGCAGCAACAACAGCCAGCAGCAATTGACGGTGTTGGAGTTTCTGGCAGCCAAGTCGGCTGCTTCGTTGTCAGCGGCAGAGACTTATCGGCGCATAACGGTGCACTAGTGTATACACACACACTTGCGTCTTGCGCCACATAATTGCCGAGCGGCGCACATGTGTTGACAGACGCGCAGACATTGTGGTACCGACCCAACACGAAGGGGCTGGCGCTCAGCGCGAGTGTTGCACAATGCTCCACTTTGATTTGACGCTGCAATTCGAGCGCGTTTTATTGCATGAAGACTAAAGGCGAGCCCTTTTCTTCGAATTAAAAAAGTGCAGGCAATAAAGTGAAGAGTCTTTAATGTGTCTTACATTCCGATTATTTGGTTTTAAATATTTACATTGTGCATTTATGTAATTGCCTTGCGATGACAGCCAATAAACGGAAAATGTGATTTTTCCATGAAAAATCAGTGAACGCTGACTCTTTGGTCTTTAAGTAAAAATGGAGTCAGCGAAGTCAAGGAGGCTAAGTTCGAACGAGGACTTGTTGATGTAATTAGAATTAAATCTAAAAATTGGAAGGGTGTTATTAGGAGTTGTGACGTTTTAATAGGGCTCTCAAACTAGCAATCCGAAAGTATTTTTGCTCTGATCTTGGAAAGTCATATTCCTCTAACACCCGCCTCTTTGTTGTCCTTCAGTTCAATTTATATGCTTAGGTACAAATTTCATTTGGATTTGGTTTGGTCCTCCTTATTTGTAGTGAAATACTGATTCCTTCACCAAAATGCTTTTTCAGACATAATTTTCCATGGATGTACCTGACGTTGTGCTAGACGCCGCTTCTGGGTGATTCTTACTTTCAGATAGTCCATTTGGTGACAGTACAGCTCCGAATTAAGAGTTTGGCCATTGGGGAGTAGCTTATGGGGGATTGTTCTCTGTCAATCCATCAAATGCATACCAAGATCTTCCTATCCATCAATCCTTGATAATCGAAAAAGAGCTCAAAATCACCGAAATCGAGTCGACGAAACCAAAATTTCGAGTTATTGGCTGTATCAAGACCATAAACACTATTCGCATTTCGTCTTCGAAGAAAGCAACAACACTACACTACAGTACATGCTTAATTGGCCTAATTGTCGACAATTGGCAAATATCTCAATTAAATACCATTAAAGTCTTCTTACACTAACGGCATTTTCAAGGTTCCTGCAAATAGAATAGGCAATTAAGTTGTCACGCTGCAAAACACCGTTAAAGGTGAAAATTCTGTTTGGTTCTAATTTCACCAAATACTAACCGTTATTGAAGGTTCGCTCATTCGAGCGTAACTAACTGTGCAATTACAGTTAAAAGTGGCCAAGAACATAATCTCAGAACGAAGGGAGTCCACAGCGTACGCACACAAACACACTCAAACCAATGCGTAAAAATTTGCGATTTCTACACACTTACACACACCTATACCGCATAGGTGTGTTTTTGCGAGCATTCGCACTTGTGTTGGTAATGTCATTTGTTGGCAAAACAAGATTTAGCGCTACACGCCCGCTGGAGACTAATGCCGTGATTAGCATCTGCGTTGACAAACGCAGCTGGGCGCCCAAGCACACTGAACGCGAACGCGAACCGCCGACTAAACCAGCCAGCATACACATACAAACGCACACAGACGCACTGGAGCACTACAGCGAGCCCACAAATTCGGCGAACCTACGCAGCGCGCGCCTATCACTTTGCACGCCCCATTGCCAAACGCGATGCAAGTAAGTCGACCAAGCGATCTGACAAGCCAAGCCATTACCAGGCCAGCAGGCATAATTATGAAGCATCTTTATCCTCATTGCGACTCCCACTGCGTTTGCTAATGCCCGCACATTCCGCGCGAACACGCTGCGCGCACTTCAGTCGCTGAAGAACGTCGAGCAGCGTTTCCTGCGGTGCATTCCGATAATTCCGATTTTGAGTGCGTTCCGACGCAGAACGGCCAGGACAATAATGTGGGGACAACAAGACATTCACGCGTTCGCTGCCATCGTGTGCTAATGGCCACATTAACGAACCAGCAGCAGGTCCGGCGTAAACACCAACAACAACAGCCACTGCTGCTCACGATGCGCATAAACATTTTTGGCCAAGACGCATCAGCGCGCCTCAATGCTACGCATCAGTCACACTTCCAATTCCTGCAAACTAGAGGTAAATACTTGTAACGGCAGCAACATACTGGAAGCGTAAAGGACGCGCTGTCCGCTGCTCGCACCACCGCCTGCGTTATTAATGATGGAAATTTGAAAATACAGAAGGTCCAATAATTGCACGCTGATTGTAGGCCAAAGCGAACGGTCGCGGCAGCCTGCTGATCAGCTCATCGGCTCATCAGCGCTGGGTGCAGGTCAGCGGCGCGGCAGCGGCAGCGCACTCGAACGCGTGAAATGACATTCTGACTTTGTGTCAGCGAAATAAAAAGCAAAACAAATCGAAGGCTTCCAATTTACGGCGTGACAATCACACACCGTCCTCCGCCAAAGGCGCGCAACACACAATTGCGAGGACATTAGTGCAGTAGGTATGCGCTCTGCTGGGACACTGACAATTGCATTATACAAGGCATTACGGACAATTGTGCATAACAATGCAAAAAACGGTTTTCGAAAACTTCTGCTTTGAGCGCTGAATTTCATAAATGCCATTAAATGATCGTAAATGGCTGTAGCTGCCGTGGCAGGAGTAAAGCGAGTACGGCGCGCTACCAAACTGCATTCAAATATCCGTACAATTGGCTTCCGCGAAGTACATTGGGAGCGCGCTCGCGACTATAGAGCACATCGCACCGGACCATGCACACACACACACTTAGAACAAGGACACGTCGTATAGTTTCCGAATGTTTTATGCCGAAATCGAAAAGTGCGTGAATGCAGCAAAGTCAGGGATACTTGTTGAACAAAAAAAAATTAAATGAGAAAAATAAACTGAAATGAAATAATAGAAATATGAGAAAATTCTAACACAAACAAATTGAAAAGCTACTCTCAAAGTCATTAAAAAGAAATGACGCGACTTCTTGCAAAATACCAGAAACAATAGCGCTAGCTTACTTTTGACGCGCGTCCTGGCAATTCACACTTTAGCACACGAACTGGCCTGTTTGCGCAGCCATGAAACGGCAGTGGCAGCTTCCATTAACTGCACACGCGCCCGACTGTACAGCACCGACTCAAAGGCAGCGACAATCGTTTTGGGATCACTCCCGTCACAAAAACGCATTCAGAAACAAAAAGTGCCGCTCGGGCACAATGCAACACGTGAAAAGTCAAAGTCAGTAAAAGTCACATTATGACCATTCTAATTGCTTTTCCCAAATTCTAAGACTCAATATCTACGTCAAGAGGCTGCAACGTCCACCAACTGAAGATTTAATGCGCGCATGCCTCTTTACATATTGGCAACTCGTATAATTGTCGATACTAGTAACTCCCATTAAGGAAAGGAGTTCAAAATTCTAGACCGAAAACCAGCTGTACCCTCTTCTCGCTATAGAAATTTCAAATATGAGGTTCATACCCTATAACTTTTCCTTTTCAGGACCAGATTTTAATCTTGAGATACCAGTATATCATACTATTAGGTCGTCATTAGTTACTCAAAACCGAAGATACTAAACATTGATACTCTGAAAGAGTTTCTCTAGCATATAGAAATATTGAGAATTTCAACAATAAATTGAAATCAATCTGTGAAAGATAACACGGGTAAGTTTTGGAGGCCGATCACGACAGAGTATATCTTATCTAAAACCTTGCAGATAGATAGATATTTGTTACTGAGGTGTTGCACTGCGACCTAGGGTCTATTTGCCCTCTCCCATACGGTCACCAAGGTCCAGCAACCTGAATAGTTCCAGGAGCCTGCTGAGCGCTACTGAGGTGATGTGATCCCTGTCCATGTAGATGGAACCCAGGACCTTAAGCCTTCTTCTGCAAATTGCTGGACAATCCAGATTCTTTGCAGATAGAAATTAATTGAAGTTTTGCACTTCCATCTATGGTCTACTGTGTCCTCTGCTATTTCACATATGGTCTCAAGGGCCAGCACTTGAACAATTGCAGAAGCTTGCTGGGCGCGATGGAGATTATGTGATACCTGTCCACGTAGCTGTATCCAAGAGCCTTGAGTTTGCTTCTACAAATTTTTAGGCAATTTAGAATCAGTTATTCTGGAGTTTCCGATTCCATGCCACAAAACCGGCAGTTTGCACAAGAGGCTATACCCATGTTGGAAAAGAATTTCTTGAGACCGCAATGCCCAGTATAGAGCGCGACAAGGAAACAGAATATGTCTCGGGGGTGATTGATCACATCTCTAAACCTTACTATAGTGTAACCTTCTAAAAGCAGCTTGGCGTGGCGCACTCCTGTTGCCTGCCGCCAGTACCTTTCTCTTGCCAAGTCCTCCTCTATGCGGGGCTACTCCTGTGTGAGATCTCTTCGCAATGCATGGTTGTGACCACGTCATCCTAGAAGCCGCCGCTGAGCGAACTAGTAAGTCGGCCAGTCCATTGTCGGCTACCTCTTGCCCCGTCACCAAGATTCAGTGTACACGGTTGCAAACTGATAGGTGGTTCAGCCTTTCTATACACTGCTCCATTTATAGCGATTTGAGTTCATAAGATGAGATTGCTCTTAGTGCCGCTTGACTAACGCTGAGTATAGTGATACACGGGTAGCGATAGTTGCGTTGAGGATTAATTTCTGTTTTAAAGCAAAGTCTTCTACATGAAGGATGCTCGGAAAACATCCCAACCAACCTGCTCGACTATGTTGATGCTAACAGAGGAATGTGCCTTCCCATCCTTCCAGCTTCGGAGTGATCTCCGCTATCCAGGTGGCCGTCTTTTCATCCGTATAGTCAACTAGGAGCAGACGTGACCAGAAATAGACACCATGGAATGAACCGGTGTACCGGCAGTCCCTGTATATCTCATCCCTAATGCCATCCTGCAACGTAGTAAGCTCCTCTGACCGTAGTTGCGGGGCAGTACCACCATTCATATGCTTTTCAAGGTCTCCGAATATTTGCGCTGACCGCAGTTAGCTTCTGCGCGTCTCTTAGTTGCCGCAGAAGAGTTGCTGTCCCTGCCCCTGCTTAGAGAGGTGCCTCAGGTATCACTTAAGAGTGGCACCACCCTGCGAGGATCGTCAGGGCCACCGGAACATCTAGCTTCTGGTGTGATGAGCATTTTCCCTTATACCTTATAAGAGTTTATGTTAAAAAATATTTTTTAGATAACCCCGTTAATATATTGTATCCAATTTCGTGTAAAAATACCTGTAACTTTACTTTCTGGACTTTTCTTCAGTATTGGCACTTGGAATCATGTCTCCCAGACCTTACACACTTTCGAAATCTGCGATCCCACTAACCTTAAGTAGTTGCCCATTAGACTTAGTGGTCGTGTTAATCTAATATTGCTCAGCGCTTTTATAAGTCTGCACTAAGCCTTTTTAAGCTCACTGCTTGAAGTTGATAAGCGATAAAAATAAATGTTAAGATCTACAGAAATATCTATAGATATATATTTATTTGTTTAGGAGCACTTATAAGAAATATATAACTTTTTGCGTTTTGCTTAACTACTGGGCAAATACATATAATGGCTCGAGGTACTTCCAATTGAACTGCAGTGCTTGCAAGATAAGCGCTGATAATCTAGAATGCCTCTGTTCAGCGAAGAGCATGCAAAAGCGGCAAAACACTTCGGTAACTGGAGTAACCCTTCAGTGTGAGCACAAAATCCTCCACTTGAAGACGGTAAATGTCGCATACGCCAAGCCACTGAAGAGTCCATGCACGTGCATACGCTTTTCGATAGTTGACTTACAAGGGGACTGCGCCAAGTGCCACTTTTCTGTCCATTGGAGTGGTGACACAACGCTTGGAGCTGCCGTTTGTCGAATCGCGCAGTGCGACAGACGCTTCATGATGAGGCAGCCAGTGGTGACATCATGCCACTGGCCAACGGCTGCGACTTAACTAATGCGCCCGTATATGCAGTTAAATAGCGAATCGCAAGCAAACAGACTATAAACGGCAGTTGACTTTGATTCAACGGCGCACGCACCACGCGTTCTGCTGCCCCTCATGTCCTCGTGTCCATTGCGCTGCACACACTTGCCCTGCTCTCCACCGCTCCATTAGATTTAGTATTCGCCTGCGAACCCTTGTTTGTCTTCTTCATTGTTGGAGTTAATTGAATTCCTTGCTGGCTCGTATGCCGCAGCTGTTTTGATAGCCAGCGCTATCACACACACTCACACACGCGCGCATGCAATTAGCACATTTGTTGCAACAAATGCTGGACAAATAGGGCGCCCGGCATGGGTGCCTAGCACGATGGTACACATTGTTTATGGCACAGTTCGCACACTCGCGTGCAAATTTACGAGCGATTGCCGCATTAATCCTGCCACCAACGGGCCGGTCATGCTGCTGTGGCACTGCTGCCGAATCGGAGGCAAGCCAGCGCGGCCAGAGCGTGCATGCCACAAACAAAGAAGCTGCTCAAACACATTTTCTGCGGAGCGCCGTGCAGGTGGTGCGCGGGTTGGGGAACAAGTTGAATGTAAACATAATCTGTCGGCGTCTATGTCGCCGCCATTCAGGGGAGGGTCGTTAAAGTGGCGTAAATTATACCATCACATCGGCAATGAATCAATGAATGAGGCGTTAACATCGATGTGCGTCTCTGCGCAAACACAACATTAATTAAGCGACAACGCTGGTGGACAAATAACTGGAGTAAAATCAACAACTAGTCAAAGTGAATAATAACATATCACGTATCTATTTTAGTATATCGATATGTATGTGTGTACTATATACATATATCTATATGGTGGACAGTGATGGAGCACAGCAGCAAGCTCGATAGCCCAGCACGACTTCTAAGCAAACAGAATCTGTGAAAATCACTGCGCTTCATTTAGTCTGCCGTTAGAAACACTTGTCATAAAATTGAGATACGAATAGTTGTTTACACTTGGAAATTGAGAAAGCTACAGGGTATGCCCCGCATGCTTTTGGGATGACGTGCTGATTTTCACTTTTGCCTTAAAGGAGTTGACTAGGTTATTGCTAATTTGAAGAAAATATTTATACTAAGATGATGATTTCATGAGCTTTGAAATCGAGGAAGCTTTAAGCTTCAGCGGACGATCTCGAGAGCTTCAAATCTGATATTTGGAGATCACAATAATTTTAAAATTGATAAAAGCTTTAAGCTTCAAAAGAAAGTCACAAAAGCTTTGAAACCGATGTTATTTTTAAGCTTCAAATGATGCTCTTAAGAGGTTCGGAACTTATAAAAGCTTTAAACTTCAAAGAATGATCTCAAGTGCTTCGAAACAAATGTGATCTCTAAAAGCTTTAAAGCTTCAAAAGATGATCTGAAGACTTTCGAAATCGATGTGAGCTTAAACTTCAAATAGAATTTTCGAAAGCTTCGAAAGTGATGTTAGCATTAAACTTCAAAGGATGATCTCAAGCGCTTCGAAACAAATTTGATCTTTAAAAGCTTTAAAGCTTCAAAAGATGATCTGAAGGCTTTCGATGAAGAAATCGATGTAAGCTTAAACTTCAATTGGGGTTTTTGAAAGCTTTGAAACTGGTGTTAGCTTTAAGCTCCAAATGAAGTTCGAAAAAACTTATGTGAGCTTTAAGATAGAATTATTATTTTCGTAGAAATACACATTATAACTAAATTGACTTACATTTATAATCTGATAAAATTTGCCACATTGTAGATGCTCCTTAGATAGTCACATCTAAGAAATCGGAACGAACAAAGTGGCTCATTTCACTATTCTTTCAAAACGAAAACCTTCTCAAAAAAGAATCAGTTTGGTTATGCATTTAAGATGGAAACCTATTCCTCCAAACTTTTCCCGACATCGGACGTTTCTTTCGAAAAGAAAGTCATATAAAGACACTACTTTGATGGCATCTTCCTAAACGCAAAGAATCCTGGAAATCATATAATTTTATTTCAGTGACAGAGGGTAATTCTCTATGTAGTCTTTCCATGATATAACTTAAAACTTGGGCCCAAAGAGGTTCAGATTAGAGAAATATTTTCCTTGATCAGAGAAACTATTTGAAGTGCTCTATGATGCAATATATGATAAGAAATCAGGTTCAATATGAAATGGTGTGAAAATAGTCCGAAATGTATTGAGCTTAGAGCTGAATTCTACAGTTCTTAGAGTAATTTACCCACATTTTTAGGTAAAAAATTTCTTAATCCAATCAGTTGACTACATACACCTTGAATTTTGTCACAAATGCATTTCTTTTTCGAGCTCCCAGTCATCTTTGCATTACGCCAGCTGCATATCAACTCAAAAATAATGCAGAAGACCAAAGGAATTGTTAAAAGCAGACGCTTTCATTTATTGGCTCGGAGCATGGGAAATTGACTTTCGAAATCAATATCTTCCACGCACTCCAGCCATTTTGCGTTACGCCCCTTTCGATTTAATAGCCGATCACTTTAACGATGCGTTAAATGTTTATGCAAATGTTTGCGATAAGCGGAGTGACAGCAACAATAACACCCACACACACACACACACACTCGCACATATTATACAAAAATGATTGAGGAGCGGTGTCCATTAGGATATACTATATGCCACAATTATTCCCCAAAGAGAAACAATTGCAGTTTCAGTAGTGATGACACAGTCACTTAGGCAGCGCACACACATACATACATTAGTCTGTGCATTTGTAGAAATGTGCATTAGACAAGACATGCCTCACGGCAGCCCCACTGCTGCAGTGGTGGATGTGGCAAGTTGCTCCAGCAGCAGCTCCGCGGCGTGAGCAGCGAAACAGCAGTGTTGAATATCATTTGAACGATATGTCAATAAACATGTATGCGCTAGTGTGCATGTGTGTGTGTTTGTGTGAAAATGTGCCGCTTCGCCACTCATGCTTATCTAGTCAGGAGTACATATGAACACATGTAATGCCATTGAAATGAACAAGTGGTCCCAATAATTTCCTTATCACTTTAACTGCGCTCGGCTCTTAGCTTATCTCGTTTGCGCGAAGTGAGGGGGCGTCTGCATGCAGTGGCTGTCAAGTGCATCTGGTGGCAAACGCAATGATTAAGACGACGCTCTGCGCCAACCTACCCATCGTGTCGAGTGTGAATTTTCCAATTTCAATGGTTCGACAAGTTTTCATGAAGATCTGCAGACGCTTCCAATTGTAGTGTGGCATTGATTTCAAGTCTATTTATTGGCGTCGCAAATTAACTTGATTACCCAATGTTTGTACGAGTAGTAGCAATTCTGTTATCAGCTTTATTTAATAAGACACTTTCGAATTATGTGAGGAGCTCAGCGCAACGGCACTTTCGCCTGAGAGGAGTGCAGCAACTTTGACTTTAATACTCGTATTGTAGTGCTTTGGAGTTTTCGTCTTGGGACAAAGGGGAAAAGTAACTCATGGGAATTGGGCTAGAAGTGATAGTGACTGATTTCGCTAAATTGAATTTTTAACAATTAAATTAAATTGTTATGGAAATAATTCTTCAATTTTAGGAACTTATTTACTGTTTACTGAACATTTGAAATTTTATTTGATGACGTGTCGTTCCGGCCTTCTTCTTGATCTAAGTTATTCTCATGAACTCCCTGCTTCTATGTGATCAATGAGCCAAGCATCATAGAAAAGAGACTTCTAAAGGACATAGGCAGATATCTCCGCTGCGATGCTAGAGAAGTGAGATCGTGGCAGGTAACCAACGAATGGGTTATCTGAATTTTCTTTTACATACGCAAAAAGAACTGATTACTAGCCGGTCTTCTAATGGAAGATTTCAACAAAAATTGTTTAAGCAAAATAATAATATTGGCAAAATTTCAGACTGAAAAAGTATACGGCAATCCCTGAACCCGAATAACACATTTTTGTTGAAACATGATGAAATAATATTGGATTGAAAAACAAAATGAATAGTACTGAACTATTCGCATAACATTTATATTTGAACACATACCTCCATTAAGTTCGTACACAAAAATCTTATTTGACAATAACTGTTAAAAGGTCGATGGATCAAAAGTGGGTCGGTAAGTGTCTCGTCGGGGCTGAATGGTGAATGTAGAGCGTGATTTTACAAGTTGGTTGGTAAAGTACTGCAACGTGGTTCCATCATCTTCAACATTGCTATGCAGAGACACCCAGTTGAGCTTGACATCGCCACATATGTACACCGTATCCACCACTTCTGGGCGCATGTGATACCGGAATTCGAGCAGAAATTTGCCATTCAAATACACCTCGTAAGCGTTTTCCATGCACACAATAGCCAGTCGAAATGTTTTGCCCGGCAGAAATTCCGTATCGATATCCGAGCATTCTTCCGGTGACCATTGGCCATCGTACCAAGCGCAGCGCACAATTTGCGCTTTCGATATGTTTTCGCGTTTTTTGAAAAAGCACGAAGCGAAATGGAAGGCGATGATCGGATGTGGCCAGAAATAAACGCCATTTTGTAAGTTTATATAAAAGGACATTGGTAATAATTTGACACGTCCCTCGATCTTGAGCAGACGACCCGGCTTCATCATATTCCGCGGTAAGCTGCCCACGTAGGGTGCAGCAATTTCAGCCTGCCAACGCAAGGCTTTCAATACCAAGCTGAAACGCCAACCTGAATCTCTCCTCGTCAGCTGAGCATATCCAGATCTAGTCGAGCGGGTTGAGGCGAGACTACTTCTGAGTGTGACTTCCACAGGTCGTATTGTATCGATGCGATCGGGATATGTGGCGACCTCTGTATGCGTCACTAAGACATCTGTGACCTCACCTATCACCACCACAGAGCTAATCAAGCGATATGGTATGCAATGTACGTAGGTGGTGAAATGAAAACCGTTCACGGATATAAGAAAAGCGGTTTCGGTGATGAGAAACTGCATGAGGAATCTGGTGCCACGTCGCAGTGTGAATGGTATCGCGGAGGTGTTCTGCTCAACTTGCCACCGCTTGTTGACCCGACTGTTGCGCACGATATAATTCTGCGGTAGACGCGCATTAAGGTGTAACGCCACGTCGCCCGCCGCATTATCCACCAGAAAATTGATGAAGAAGCTGCGCGGGTTAAAGATATTATTACGCTTTTCGCACAATGAAATAGAACTGGTTCGACACCTACCGTTCACAAGTTAACAGTATTTGACCGGTGACTCTAAAGCAAACACCCTCTTTGAGTATTCCCAGCTCATGCGTTCGGTACACCGGCTCGAAGTCATCTATGACATAATCGAATTCGTTCTACTAAGATTAGAAAGATTTTCAATTATTTTACACGAGAAAATGAAAATATTTTACTTCAAGAATTGAACGTTTCGTAGAAGTGTAAGTATTTCCCATTGTTTCAACAACTGACAGACAAGCGATGGGAGAGTCGATAGAACTTCCAGTGGCATTGCAAATTGTTAAGTTTCACGAAAGGCTAATAAAATCGATTTTTATTATTAAATAAGTTAATGTCATAAAATAGTGACATTTGAAGACTAGTTTTGAATATTCCTAACAATTTTCTTTAATGCTAAGCAAGTGAACTTGAAACCAAGTTTAATATGAAGCGTGAATGATACTTACCGAATTCTTTGAACGAATCCCTCCGCGAAAGAACAGCGATCATCGACATATGGACGAAACCAGCTTTATCCGTTACAATTCTACTAACTTGACTAGTACCGCCACATATTACTTGCATTACCTTACAAAAAGACGTTAATCAAAATAGAAGTAGCGAGATGTTTCCATCTTATTCAGAAAACTTTAGATTGAAGTTCAAACAAATCTACATTCCCGACTAAACATAAGTACATTCTTAGACCGATTCACCTCGGACCTTAAGAACTTGCGATCACTCAAATGCCTGGCACTCACTTAAATACCGAAAATATTTCACTACCATTTGAGGAGAGGTCACACAATCTTTAACCAGCTGTTCTCACTGAAAGTGGTGAAGATAGAAGCACTGGATCCACTTCCTTAATGGCGAGCGCCTCTACTTGAAAAATCACCAGCAAGTAATGAATCTTCGCATGATTCTATCCACCACTTAGAATGTTAAGCGGACTCCACTCATCTAACACTCCTCTTCCTATGGTCCGACCCCGTCGAAACAGTAGGTTTCCTGGGCCAACCGTTCGATGACTTCGATACTGGAGTCTGAAGCTATCAACGAGTGCAAAAGACTGTGCCCCAAACTTTCTATAGTGCCTGCAACAATTCGTAAGAAAACTCTGTACCACCATCCACCAACCACATATCCTGCATGTGTACGAGTATAGAGAAAACACTATTCGGGGAAATATCGGCGATGCTACAATGAATTTCGAAAACTTAGATCGAAGCTCCCACATACCCAGCGATGTCAGAGGCATTTAATTGACAAATCAGTCAATTTCTCGATGTTGTTATTGTTGTAGTCGATAGTCCTTGACCGTATAAAGATTCGGGGTCCGTTCCGGTTACGTATACCCGACTGTCGTGGGAACGGAATCAATTTCTTTTTCTTCTTCCCTGGCGTAGATACCATGTTTACTCTTTTCGCTATTTGGGGCCAATTCGAGATACGAAGTGCAGCCAGGTCCTTTTTCACTTGATCTGTCCAACGGAGTGGTGTGGTCATCCTCTTCGTCTGCTTTCACCGGTGGGTACTGAATCGAAAACCTTCAAAGCTGGAGTTTTCTTTTCCATCCGGACAACATGTCCTAGCCAGCGCAGGTGCTGTCTCTTGATTCAGTGAACTGTGTCAATGTCGCCGTTCCTTCGACCGCAAAGGACCGCAGAATCTTTCTCTCGAACACTTCTGAGGCCGACTCATCAGATGATGTTATTGCCCATGCCTCCGCAACAGGAAGCAGCACAGGAATGATGAGGGATGTGTAGAGTTTGGTCTTTGCTCGACGAGAGAGGATTCAGTCCGAAGTAGCAACTGTTTGCAAGAGTGATTGATATGTTCTGAATCAGTTTAAGTTCATAAAATATTTGTCTATTATAAATATGAAACGTAAATTTATAAAAAAACCGGACTGAGGTCTAAAACAAGTAATTCCAACGGTATCGCACTTCCACAATTTATTATTTTCGTTGGAAGCCAATTTTCCTAGAGGGACAACACGTTTCTTTGCTTGTGCGCTGCTAGCACGAATGTGAGAACGGAATGTGGCAACTCTAAGGTATTAATGTTTTCACTTAGTAGTGACACAAACCCTATAAATTTGGGTTTACATTTTGACTTAGCAGATACACAAACCTTTACATTTTTGGTACAGTTTATACACTCTGTTGCCATTTCCGTTATTTTCACAAATTGTTTCAACGGTGCTATTTTATGAAATGGAATAAAAGTTAATGGTACACTGTGCGCCATAAGTATGTATACAGAAAATTAATGAAAATGTGAAATACAATAAACAATATTCTTCTTTTTAAATCTTTTTTAAACTATTTTCATTTATTTTCCTCATTTAAAGCATTAAACTATACAACACATTTTTAGAAAAAAATAAACAATAATTTTAATAATTTCCCATATTTCAGCGCATCTCAAGCAAATGCAGTTTATTTATTAGTACATAGTGTATATTATATAAATTGGTACATAGCATAATTATTGAAGACTAACAATTAGAAATACAACAGATATAGTATATATACATATATGGAGTATATAAAGTTTTCACTCGGTTTGTAATTTTTAAAGTTTATTCTTTTTTCTTATTTTAGATTTCAATTAGCGTAAAACATCACAAATCCATTAAGGTAACTTCAAGTTAGGAGCACGAAATTTCAAAAATACACTATAGAATTTGACTACGTACATACGTGTATGTATGTATATGTAAGCGCTGTACTAACCGACGCCTTCATTGACTGGCCATTCGACTAATACACTGACTAAGTTAATTATTGTCATGGAAAATTAATTTTGACATGAGTTAGATTTGGAAATATTTTAGAAAAATATTGTTAATGTCTTTTATTCAAGATTTGCATAGGTTTTAAAGACATAACAGTAGGATTAAACGCGAAAATGCTTGGAAAACACTTGCAACAATTTGTGTCTTAAGCAAGTTTTATTATTTTATACAATATATTATATACTAATCTTTGATTTAGGGTAGGTGTTTCGGGTAGTGTGTTAACTAAACCGCTAACCAATAGTAAAAAGAACTTTACAGCGATGATATACAAATATACAATTGAAAAACCAAAAACAAAAACTTAAACATTAAAAAATCTATTCGCACAGCCATATTAAATATGGCTTCTTCGAATCTGATCCGACGACAAAAGCTCTACATCTTTTCCATTTAGGTTCCCAAGGACTATGAGTTACCGCAAACCGCACGGCGTAGCGGAATTCAGAGTTCTCGTTTTCACTTATATACAAACTCAACCACATCAAACTCAGTCGCTTTCACTTTAGTACCCTCCTTTCTCAATCTTCCGCCCATTACTAATATCTGAATAGCGGATTTGTGTAAATGCGTCTCGTGCCCTTCGGCGACAGGTTGGTGAGCAGCACAACACTGCGCAATTTAATATCACCCTGTATGTACACCGTGTCCACCACATCCGGCTTGATGCGGTATCTGAAGTCGGTGATGAGCTTCTCATTCAAGTACACCTCAAATGCATTCTCCGCGCACACGATAGCCAAACGGAAGGTTTTGCCCGGCCGAAAGTCCGTGTCCAATTCGGAGCGCTCCTCATCCGCCCAAGCGCCATTGTACCAAGCATTTCGACACACAATCGCTTTGCCTATGGCGCCGCTCTGTTTCGAGAAGCGCGGGTTAAAGTGAAATGCGATAATCGGATGTGGCCAATAGTGTTGGCCCTTCTGTAGGTTGATGTAGAACGACTGCGGCAGCAATTTCACACGCCCCACAATCTGCAGACAACGCCCTACTTTCAGCGAGTCCGGCGGCAGCAGACCATAGTAAGGCAGTGGTATGCCACAAGCGATATTCTTCATTAAGGCAATCGAACTCTTTATGCCCAGCGGTGCCCAATCCAAATTCGAACTGTCCACTTCGTCGTACGGCATAAGCGCTGTCTTATCGCCATTGGGCTGTTCATCGAAAATGTCCAGCGCTGTGCGTATCTCTTTGGGATTGAAGCCGGGTATGTGCTCCGGGTAGCATTCCACCTCGTCGCGCTCCATGCTCACGTCCTCTACGTCGCCCTTCACCTCTATCGTCGAGACCGTTGTGTAGGGTAAGCGATGCGCATACTTGGCGAAGTGTACGCCATTCACCGAGATCAGATAATCGCTATCGGTGATGAAGATCTGTATGGCGAATTTACTGCCGCGATGCAGTGAGAATGGCAGTGCTGATGAGACCTCCTCCTTGCCCCAGACGCCTTTCACTTTCGTGTTGCGCACGATGTAGTTTTGCGGCAGCCGTGGATTGATGTGCAGAGCGACGTCACGTGTTGGGTTCTCAATGACGAAATTTATGGAGAATCTGTAATGGTAAATGTGTGTATGAATTCAAGTTGTCTGACTGGTGTTAGAGCTTGTGGTGAGCACTTACCGCTCGCAGTTGAGCAAAATGCTGCCGGTCACTGTGAAGCTGATGCCCTCCTTGAGGGTGCCGATCTTTTCGTTCTGGTACACGGGCAACGGTTCCACATAGTCGTAAAAGGAGCTCTGCAATTGCAAAAAGAATAAATATTTGAATCCGCTGTTAAGAGACGTCATAGATTTTGGTTAATTGTAATTAATATGTTTTAAACTTAAGAATCAGTTGTCAACATGCTTTTCGATAGTTTAGAATCAGACGAAACATAACGATGAACACTAGAACAACAAAAAAATAGTTTTTTTAATTTGAAAGGTATTATTTTATTTTATTTTGTTTGACATCCGCCTAGAGCTTGTATTCATTTATGTAATTTACATGGGAACCCGAGAACTTCTGAGTACAGAATGCTTAAGTTGAATATTTTTTTCTAATGCATTATGTTAGACTAGGTTAGGTTAGGTTAGGTTAATCTGGTAAGCCACGCATAGACCAGTTTTGGTTCTTTGCGATGCCAGATGGAGTTCAGTTGCTAGGTCGAAGAGGTCCAATTTTAACAAACTCTGCGGCTCCACTATCGATACCTCCTCCAGTGTGTCATACTGTGGGGGTGCTTACAGCGTAATCTTGCCAATGCGGGACATGTGCGCAAGAGATGCTCCATTGCTTCACTGGTGCCTTGCTGTAGACATTTCCTGCAATCTTCTCAATCTGTCGGCCCCATTCTGCGGGCGTGTGTCGCCACTAGACAGTAGCCAGTTAGTATTGCGATCATGTTGCTACAGTCTCTTCTATCGAGTGCCAATAAAAGTTTTGCACCCAGGTAGCTCGTGTCATCGGGCCCGGATTTTAGCTCCAGGCAACAGGGTTCCAGGCCACAATGGAATTGCGGGAAACGAAGTAGCTAATGAGATTGCCAAAAGTGATATCCATCTGGCTACCGTACAGGAAATTTCCGAAAAGGATCCTAGGGGCGGATCAGGGCGAGATGGAATGTCTTAAGTACTTGCAGAATCCCCAAAACTTGTGCAAAATCCCCTTAAGAAAACTGATACAACACTCTTTTTCTCACACGGTCACGAAAATACTGCCGGCCGATTGTTGACCTCTTGA
Source organism: Bactrocera tryoni (assembly GCF_016617805.1). NCBI lineage: Eukaryota > Metazoa > Arthropoda > Insecta > Diptera > Tephritidae > Bactrocera > Bactrocera tryoni. Next base: position 3,248,667 of record NC_052500.1, read on the forward strand.
CAGGTTACAACCTACTTGGATCACATGTGAGCCGGATGGTATAAATAATGACGATGCATGCAGAAAGTGCGGGAATTAGACATGTGAGAGACACTGGGACACCATCTATGATTCTGTTCAGCATAATCTAGAAATCGGCTTAGATACCTAGAATCTGCACAGTTCTAGTGGCTAGATGAAGTATCAAACTTATATTCATTAAAGTTTGCAAAAAGCATTGACGTGCTGTATGAGGAGTACTTCTTTTCTGAGGATCCAACTAGCTCTACTAAGGAGCAGCAAGTCTATGAATGGCGTTACAGCCGGCCAGTATAATTTAACCTAGCCTACTTTTATTCTAAAAGAAGCTGAAAAGAACTTTCATAGGTATCTAAAAAACATTAGTACCCACTTATAACATGGGAACCAGAGCTGCGTGCTATGAACTTTCGGAATCAAGTTATTGTATAGAAAACTTTTTAATTTGACGAGATAACTTTATAAATTTCCCAGAGATTATTATCCAATACATAGCTATAATCTTCGAAGGAATTTTTTCAAATCGGACTACTTTGGTATATACTATATATAGCTGCGATACAAACCGGCCGAACAATATCAATTTCATGTACAGAAGGGTGTTCCAGCTTCGGTACAGCCGGAGTTAACGTTATTTCTTGTTTTTGTAATAACTAAGTGAAATATATTATTCGATTTAATAAAAACCCCAATTATCAGATTTTGGCACTCGCCAGCAGTACGTGAATAATGAGCGAAGTCAAAAACATGTCATCAGCGTACAAAAATTTCAGTCTGACCCCGTGGCTCCCTAATTTGGTGTGTCAATTACTGTGTGTTACATAACATATACATACATACATACATGTGTACTTATGTGAGCCAACGTTATAATAAATACCAACACGACACAATGGCATACCTTTATTTGGGTTTGTGTATATAAGTAAACGTCTAAATATATTCATAATAACAGCAACAGGCATTTGATGAAGCGTCTGCTGGAATCCCATGTATAAATATTTGTTTTAGGAAGTTTTACGAACTCGCTAATGTTAACTAATTGAACTTTTGCTAATGGACAACCGACAATCAGTGCAAAAACAAAGTCCAACAAAGGTATGTGTACCTTATACACACGTGGCCACGCAAACCTTACCACTATATATGTATTCTTAAATTTTTTCCGGACTTTTTCGTTCGTTCGGGATTTTTTCAATTTTGTTTTTTTTATGTTTTTAGTAAGCATAAGTAAACTAAATTATATTACCTAATTATAATTATAGTTTCTAATTTATTACGCTAAATGAATAAAACACAAAATAGCTTTTCAGTGCTTATACAAAAGCGGTCGATTTTATTGTTTTTAAAGTGATACACTTGCTAAACTCCCTGTTTCGATTAAAAAGAAATAAAATAAATTATTAATTTCAAAGATAGTGTAAATGAAAATTAATTTAAAAAAAATGAAAAATATAATTTTTTTCATCGCATTCCAGTCTCGTACATTTCGAGCTACTTTTGTAAAGCTCACTATCACTATTCAATTGATTTATCTAAGTATAGCTAATTGTGTTTTTTTTTTAATTTTTATATTTTTGATTAATAACATGTCATTAACTTATTTCTAAATAAAAAATTTCTATACCGCAAAAAGTACCGCTATAAAATGTAGTCAAATATCTACAAAGCTTGAAAAGTTTGAGTGGTAAGGTTTGTGTGGCCACGAGTGTGTCTTTATATGAATGTACATACGTATAAAAATTGAAAAATGCCAAATTATTATTATATATAATTGAGGAATTCTCTAATATTTAGCTCAGGTGTTGATAATAAATGCGTTCATGTAAACATATGCCAATGCACATATTTGTACATATACACAAACATACGCAATTATTTTAAAAATAACATTATTTAGTTAAAAATTTTTTATCGCCATTGAAATGCTTGCGAGAAAATGCTTTAAAACTTTTGGGTGTGGTAAAAATGCGATTACAAAAATACTGCGTCTTGATGCAAAGGCTCATTATCATATCATATACATACATATGTAAGTATGCATGTATAGAAATACACTCATCGATGTACTTACATTCATACATATGTACATGCATGTTCGTGTGATTAGCATACCAATTGTTCATTTTGTCAATCAAATTATATTCGCAAGACTTATATGGAAGAATTATTTATACATACATACATATGTATTCATTGATATTATTAATTTGCGTACATTACTTTTCTATACAGGGTGCTTGAATAGGAATGCGCCATAAAGGGTTTGTACTACATATGTAGGCATTGACTGCGAATCATGTAAAGTTAATAGTAGTTTTGAGAATATATTTTATAGGTTACATTGAATATGGGAGAGTATTTCTTCAATATAACAGCATATACACGAGTAATACTCCGTAGAGCTTTGAAATATAATTGCCAAGGAAGTACATTTAGTGGCGTCACGTTGACATTTTGACACAATGTTACTGTTTGAGATAGATTTCAGGTCTCTCCTAAGGACCAGATCAAGTACCTTGCGATAGTCTTAGGCAGCAAACTGCTGTGAAATCGCAACGTGGAAGAAAGAGTGAGGAAAGCGAACAATGCTTTATATGTGTGTAGGCAGATGCTCGGCACATCCTGGGGGGTCTCTCCCTCTCTCATGTCATGTCCTGGTACTACACAGCTATTGTTATACCAATTCAGCTCTACGGTGCAGTAGCATGTTGACAGGAGTACGGAAATCCACCTACTAGAAGCCAATGGAAAAGGTTCAGAGAGGGGAGCTTTAAGAACAACTTCAATGGCGGCTCTTGAACTGGTACTAAACCTGCCACCTATAGACCTCTTCGCTGAAAAGTGCGCGGTAAAATCAGCGTGGCGACTACTGGCTGCAGGAGAATTTACATATAGAACCTTTTCAACTGCGAATGAAGATGCAGAGTAAACATAGAAAAAGATGCCTGGCGTAAAGGTGTGTTAACTACGCGCAACACTTTGGTGCGGGAATATACTGACCACAGTTAGGCATAAGGTAACCTTTTAAGTTGCCAGACCACTGCAATATATATTAAGCTGAGGTCTTTGTTATTGCGAAAGTCACGGAACAGGCCTCCAGGCAATACCAGAGTCACTTATTTAGACAGCCCAGCAGCAATCAAGGCAGTAGCCTCATATCGCATATAGGCAAAAGTGCCTTGGGAAGCAGGACAACAGTAGAAAGTGTTGCCAAAAGTAAGCAACTTCAATTCTACTGGGTGCCAAGCTATAAATGCATTGAGGGCAATGAAATAGTGGACGAAATTGCCAAGAATGGCGTACGTCGAATACCCGAAAATGTTATCAACATTGGGAAACCCATGCCAAGAAAACGAAAACCCAATGGAAGGAGATACGGGCCTATTGGCACTCGATAGAAGAAGCAATGGAGATTCTCTTGTGCAATTGTCCTGCATTGGCAAGACTACGCAGTAAGCATTTGGAGTCTCCACAGTATGAAATGCTGGAGGAGGTATCGACACTGAAGCCGCAGAGCCTGTTCATATTCGCGTCAAGCGCAGTCATCCTAAAGGATGACGACTACTCTTGAATTTAGCGATTGAACTTCATCTGGCATCGCAAAGGACCAAAACTGGTCTATGAATGACTTATTGGCCTACTAGATTAACTGAATCTAATCTAATCTTAAGCTTTTGATGCTAATCATTGAAATTTCCAGAGAAAATACTAAGTAGTATACCAACAGATGCAAGTTTCACATACGTACATAAGTATAACTTCCCAGCGAACTTTGCACCAGATCTAAATAACCTCCAAAAGCCATACTCGCGGTAATTATATATACATACATATAGGCATATAAAGAGACGTCGCTAAACACCCTGTTATGAAATTTAATAGCGCCAAAATAAATATATTTATAGTACTCATGCGAATATGCATAGCTTGCACACTAGTCTCCAGTTTTTTGGTTCAATTATTCGAGAATTCCGCAAGCCGACAGCCTTTTAATTAAGTATTTCGTTTATTTGGGGATATAATTTATTAACAAAATTTATATTTTTTTTTTGCTATTTTAAAGTCTTTAGAAGAGGCAAAAAAATTCAAAATAATTAAATTTTCTTAATTGTATGGAGGAATTAAACTAAATGGGGTCAATACAGAGTCAGGTATGCGAAGTAGCGTTAAAAACAATTAAGCAGAAATGAGTCAACCTGCTAAGTAAATATATACAAGTAATATAATATATGACAATCAATATACAATGGAATAATTTTAGAATCGCGTATCAAATTCGCACATGTTTGTAAGTAAGTATGTATGTGCACATGTTTACTTTTGCAAATGAGCATTCAAACACAATTGCTCAGAAAGCAACAACATTTAAATACGTACAACACATATAAACCCAGCACAATGTCATTACAAGAAAAAAAAAACAATTAATTCATATATGTGTATACATATATGTATATATATAAATATATTTATTTATTTAGTGTTCGTATTATACGTTGCATTCATTTTATTATTAACCGCTAATGCCGTCATCTCAGTATAACGCAGCTCAACTGACAGCGCACACGTTCACCTTTATTTATAATATGTTCGCGAACAGTGTGCAGAATATTAATAAGAACGCTTTGCAAGGTTAGAAGAATAAAAAAAAAGTTGAACAACTTGTCTAAGTAAAAAACTAGCGCTATATGGCGCATTTTGAACACTGAAAAGTTATGCATAGGGTTGCCCGGGCGTATACTCAACTTGAGCAAACTTCTCAGAAAACAATAAGAGAGGATGTCCGGTGTTTATGAGGCAGTGTTACGGCTACTCAAGGTGGTTATTATTAGAAATACGAAAGGACTTTTTCGACTACCCAATATTTTGCCATAAAACTAAAGATTATTTTCCTAGATCAGAATATGGTTATAAGAAAATGGTATAAGAAGAAAAGTGTTGTACCAGAGACGCTTTAGTTACAGCGATCTCAGCAGCAAGTTTGATTGGAGAATTGGATTTCAGTTACTGGATTTGTAGCCTTTGAACTCTTCTAATACCCGACTTCAGGTGCAGCACCACCTTAAATCATGCTCAATTATAGTTAGTCAGCCTACCTCGCTGCTGTTGTGCTCATGCCTTGGGAAACAAACAACTTACGTCTATATTGCTTGCTAAAAATGTGGAGCATGGAAATTAATTATTACTAGAAATGCACTTAATTGAAAAGTTTTAATTACGAGCGATGCTTTTGTCAGTCGTTGAGATGAAAATAAGCGTTTGTCGACATAAAACTTTCTATCTTCACATCAGCATGCAATCAAACCGTTATAAATAATAAGCATGTGGTTGAACTACAAAGTTTGCAGCAGCACTTGTTGTTGCTGTCTGTAATTAAGTATGTAGAATACCCATATTTGCGGCTTACCTCATTTAGACCATGTGTGTTATTCGACTTACAACAGCCGAAGAGGCAATCGAAAATACCGCGAAAGCACATTTTTAATTTTTTAAAATTTTGTAAAATTATTTAAAATTTTTTCTGTTTTGTTTTTACTTTTATTTATTTATTTTTTTTGTATGAAAAAAATTATTATTTTTAATTTTAAATTAAATTAAATTTAAAAATTTTTATTTTTATTTTAATTAAATTAAATTAATTAAAAAATTATTTTTTTTTTACTTTTATTTCTTTTTTTATATTTATTTTTGTATGTAAGCGATTATTTTTTGTTAGTCGTGGAGGTTAAAAACACAAATTTATTTAGACTTAGGAATAGAAAAGTAGAGCAGCTGCCTAAAATCGTCGCGGTGAAGGACTTTCTAAGTTTTTATGTGCATGTACGTGTGTAGAGCTTCAGTTGCGAGTGTGAACACAATATTTTTTTATATTATTTTGATTTTCAATCGCCACTAAACAGCTTGGTTGAGCTGCTTGAAGACGGTTTTCGAACGATGAGATCTCCGTTTGATTTAGTTAAGCGTTTTTGGTAACAGACGTGTTGCTTAAGGAGATTTGCTTTTGTTTTTGTATTTTTATGCGTCAATAAATATTAAATAAGCTTTGCTTCCCAATATCACGCAATTTATGTATGTATATATTTACACGTATATTCTTTGTTGTTCTTGGTGTGTCATCACTTAGTGGCCATGCGGTGCTTTCCCTTCAAGGTTTAGCTGCGCTGCGCCAAATATCATTTATCAACTTTTCTTTTTCAAGCTTTAGCTCATAAGGCAATTTCAGTGCGCTCGGCAAGCACAAGCTGCCAAATATTCCAAATATGAAAATTCACAAACGCTTGGCGTTGCATGAATCACAGCAGCGCGTTTTGCCGGCTTTCAGCGACGCTCACGTACAACAATAAATTTCTTTCGGTTTCTGCTTCGCAATGTTATTCTAACCTATTGGACTGGCTGCCTCGCTTGATCTTGGCATTTACGTTTGTTTTTTTTGTTTATGTTATTTTATCAGTTGTTGTTGTTGTTGCAAAGCTGTGCTGCGCATATACTTTATAGTGTGCTCATAAAGTTAACGAACATTTGCGTTAGTCATTCGCTCGCTTTTTGTTTATCTTCCACTTGTTAATATCAACAAATCGAAGAAACAATATTGTTGTTGTTGCTGCTGTACAGCTGTTTCTCGCGTGTGCTATAAATAAATTTCACTTTTTTATCGATTTCATTTCACTCTCTTTGGTCGTATTTGATTTACTTTGTAATATTTGCTTAGCAGGCGTGTCAATTCAAAACACTGTAACACACACACGCACAAACACACGCATACATATGTAACTACTTATTGGCAAATTTCCTAACTACGCGCTGTAAAAGTTTGAAAAATTTAGCTACGACTTAAAAGTGTTTGATTTGGCGTAAATTTGCCTTTTTTGTTGAATCACAGTCGCGCCGCGTGCTCGAGCCGCAATTTGCGCTGAGTTGCGTTGCTTTTCGCGTTCGCCTTCCACCGATTTCTACCAAGTTTGGCTGCCAAATCGTCAGCATCGAAAAAAATCGATTGCCATTTCGTTTGTGCTGCGATGCCACAGCTTTTATTTTCGTCTTACAAATGTGCTTTTGTTCGCTAGTCGCTTCGCGTTATAAAATTCCATTTGCTAGTTTTCTAAAATTCACTAATTCACGTCAATATTTTTAACGCTTTGCTGCTATAAAATTCGTCTAATTGTCGACAAGGTGCTTGTTGTGTTTTTCGACAGTTTTATTTTTGTTATTGTTGTCGATTTCATGCTTTCCATGCCTTTACGACATGTTTTGCCGTGCAAATATGCAACTTGACTGAAGATAATCGCTTTGTTGAACATTGAGAAGCTCCCATGCGGAGCGGCTGTTCAATTGAATGTCATGTATGTGTGTGTGTGTGTATCGTAGCAATGAGACAAAAAGCTGTTAGGCAGCAAGAAAAGCTTCACTTACTCAGGTCTCTTACTTCGAGCAAGCGACGTTGTTATTTGCAATTACAAATACATACAACCATACCTAAATCCATATATGTAAACATACACACATAAGTAGGTAAGTGGAACAACCCTTACCACCGCTGTTAGGCATTTGAAATAATAGTCACAACGATTTCATGATACCCTACTTTGAGTATTAACAAAGTTTTGTGTAAGCCATAAGACCTTTGCCATCAAAGAGGCGGTTTAGGTCTTCTTCTATATAAAAAAGTATGTATTGGTGTTGCCGCTCGAAAACACTGACACAATAAGACTCAATCCAAACACAGGACATACATATGTATTGTATATTGGAAATGTCGGGGTCTATTCTAGATAGGCAGGACTTTAAACTTTCTCGCGGCAACTCGAGCTCTTTGTCCACAATGGGTAGTGGTTTGACTCCGCTTACTCCATTCAGTGGAAGAGAGTCGGTGAAGGTGTTGATGGCTCCACTGCGAATGGTGGTCAGTGCATGTCGAAAGTTTGTTGCGTTCGAAGTCTGGTCTGCGTACTCTACGAGGTCGTCGACGTCAAGGAAGCACCTCTTGTTGTTCCTAAGAGGCGGTACCGCTCCAAGCAGGTGATTACAGAAATGATTTCTGCTGGCCTCACTATGCAGGTGTTCAATAGGCGACATCAAGTGGCACCAGTCGTAGTCCGGAGTGCAGTATTTTGACAGGTCTGAAGCTTCCACGTCTGCGTTTCATTGCATCCAGGCGGCCATTTTTCTAGATGTCAGACTACCAAGTGTGTTTAAGACAAGTAAAAGTGTATCCTAGACTATAGTCATCAATTTTTTAAGATTATTAATTAGCAAAAATTTTCAAGATGAGGTTTTCTGCTCAGGTTAAGGGGTTTTGATGGATTTACGGTTTTCAAAAAATCGATTTTTTATTTTCTTATTAAATTCTACAGCACCTATAGAATATTGTTCAAAATTTTCAAGTTGATCCGAGTAATAGTTCCGCACATAGAGCCTTGAGAACTTGTCATCCAAATTTTCAAATACGTTTTTCTCGAAACTGTGTTTTTGAAGTTGGTTGAGCAGATTTCTCGAGAACTACTCCACCGATCTTCATGAAATTTTACACAGGTCTTTGAGACACAATTCTTAAAGACTTGGATAAAGGATTTTCTTTCGATTACAACTATTTGAAAAAAAGTGTCGTGAAATTTTTACTGAAATTTTAATTTTTTTGTAAAAATGTCTGCCAAAAATCCAATTTTCAGTTTTTTTCCCTTCATCCAAGTTCTAAGTTAGGGTTTTAACTAAAACACGTATTCTTTCACATTAGATGACCCTGTAAGGAGTTATCCTATCCCTTCCGAAGGGTCACTAAAAATGGCGTCGCAATGGCCGAGTTTTAAATATATGTATATTTTTTTTTTATTTCAAAATTTCTTTGTTAATAATGTATCATTGTAACAATAAAAAATTCTAATAAAATATTTCATTTATATGAGAAAAAAATTGATGTAAAAAGGCTGAGGAAGCTCGAGAAACCCATGTACATCACTTAAAAATTACAAAATAGCGATTTCCTGTTAATATTTTTTTTTGGTTTTTGCAATATTTAATTTTTTAAGTACCGGATGTAGCGTGCCTAATCCAAACAAATTCATTTAAAACTATTGCATATGCTAACGAGTACAAGTTTTCGCTATTGTTTTGATTCCAACATCGAATTTTCTAATGACTTATTTTACAACCGCAGCCAGACATTGAGCGCACACACTTGTATGTATTAAAATAAATGTTTTTGATTAAAATATACATATACATACATGCATACATACAAATGTATGTGTATATGTAAGAGGAAACTATAGTACGTATACGTGCTCTAACTTACTTTAAGCGTTCTCAGAGAGCTATTGCTTAGCAGTGCTAGCTGTACATTTGCAGGTGTGTTTACAGGTGTGAGTGCTAGAATTTACATACATATGTATGTATGTATGTGTAAATTGTTTACCAGCTGATAAGAAAGCTCTTCAGACTTTTGCTATGCGTGGTCTACTCACAAAGCGCTGTTGGCGTCTTATGCTTATCAGTCTGCTGCTTCTCTTTTCATTCTGCAATCACTTGTAGTTAAAGCAACAACAAAAGCAAAGTGTTATGGCGAGTGGGTGACACTTAATCAACAAGTGTCAAAGGTCAGGGATTGTGTCTCTCTTTCGCTTTTTCGAAGGATTTACAAAAATATATAAATATATACAAAAATATTGTTATCAAAACTGTATTTTTCATTGCCGTTGACAGCATACACATATCCGTTCACGAAAAGAACTACCATTTTTCTCTTGTTCTAGGTTTCTTACATTACCCTCCTAAAAGTATGTTAACATATTTTTATATGCATGGCGTACAGCACTTCATATATAAAAAGCAAATTGACAAAAATTACAAAATGTACACAATACTGCACAGAGATGAGAAATCTTAACAAAATACTCATTTTCCGTTAAATTTTAACTCGTTGTTTTTATGTAATTTTAAGTAATTATGAGTTATTAAATCAGTATTCAAAATACTGAATTTACATTTCTATGTATTATATGGCAACACTATTACGAAGACATACATCAAAAGAGAAATCAATAATTTGACGTTTATCACACCAGCAGTGAAAAAAAGAAGTACAAACAAAAACAAAAAATGTAAAATCATATGGGTGTCAAAAAACTGCAATATTCTTAACGCCAGAGGGGTGGAGTGTACTAAAATCCATTAAAAATGTATAAATTGGTTGTAACTACGTAATTAAACAAGCTAAATTTGCTGATGAGATAATTGTCTTTTAACCTGAGCGCAATACATCTACAAAACATCTATATTATCGCCTCATTCAACTATACTATGATATACATAAATACAAGGTACATACATCAATTTCATCACCACTGAGCACTTCAATGTCATCATAATTATCCACCATGTCATAGTCCCGGTGTCCGCCATCCGTTGAATCTTGACCTGCTAAAGACCGGCGTTGCGCCGCAAAATTATCAATGGCCTCGTAAGCTTCGGCAGATGCCTCGATAGCGGCAAAATCGATGCCTCGTCGATGCATATCTTTTTTAACTAATTCGATTGTATGATCTACGTAATTGGCACTAGTCAACGGTATACGCACACGACGTAATATCTCGTACACAACTCGCACTGATAATGCGTGTCTGTTGGATAACTCTTGCAGCCAGATAGCACGACAATTTCGTCGAAATTCAATTTGATTACGTTTGGCACGCAGATACTGGAAACTTCTACTTGCACTTAAACCGAAACGCACAAATGCATCCGCGAATTCACAGAACTGCTCTAGTGCACTGCACACACAAAATGCCAGTGCGGCCATAATGGAAGTTGCGCTTTAAACTGTCTATTTTTTTAGCTCTTGCTTACTGTTCCTACTCAGTACACACAGTCTCCTCGCTCTCATGCCGAGCAGCGCGTTCATTAATTTTCGCTTAGCTCACCTCTGCTCAACATCTGTACTTTTGCTTACATGTTGTTTATCACATTCTGTTTTGTTTTTGCTTTACGTTGAGCAAACGTTGGACCCTCTGTGGGCAATATCCAAGTTATACGTATGAGCGCCAATGGGGGTGTTGAGGTCTTTGCACTGCTATGCGCGTGTGCGTATGTATGTATGTACATATATGTGCCTGCTTTTGTATAGATTTTGCGTTATGTTCAGCTTGAACTTGTGCGACTGACTAAAATTAATGTTGGCCGAATTTGTTTACACTGCTTTGGCCAATTCAATGACGTCCCCTCCCAACTAGCTGCGGTTTATTATTGATAAGTGTGTATATACATACACATCAGTTATTTGTTGATAAGCTTTTGGCTTAATTTTAGAATATGCGTGTTGGTGCACCAACAAACATATGTATATATTGTCTACTATATTTTTCCAAATATTCGAACGTATATACTTAACAATTTTTATATATGTACATACATTATGTACATATGTATATGTATGAGCAGACTGTTTAGTGGGAGTCACCTAAAGGTGCTATAAAACAACAACAACTACTACATTATGAAATAATGTTAATTCATGCTTCCGTCCATAAAAACTGTTCGCTTTAATATCGCTTAATGCTCATAAGCAACGAATGTTTGTTGCCAAATATTTCAAAATCCGACAAATATTTCCTCGCAAAATTAATTGTAATATGTACATACATACATGTGTGTATGTAATTAATTAGTATGTTTACTTTGATTTCAAACTGAATATTATCATTTCAGCCCACTTCGTACTCACCATGTTCTCATCATCGGCATCTGAGCCATTGCTCGATTTACATTTCTTATAGCAGGGCATTTTCACTTTCGTTCGTGATATATTATTGTTGTTATTATTAACACTGATTGCTTTTATCGTACTTGTACTATTTGTTTTTATTATTTTTTTTTTCTCCGCTAACACAATTTATTTTTTAAATTTTTTAAGGAGCCAAAACGTCACTTTGGTTATCTCTGCAAAAACAAACCGAAATCAAAATAACACCAATGACTAATTCAAATATATATGTACACTAAATTGTATATGTACATAAGTATTTGCTAGGTGCGAACGCGAGTTGATCGGTACCCGCACTATCACTGTGGTTGATCGTTGCACCGATGCGCACTTTTAAATTTACGGCACTTGCGTTACGGAGTTGTGGAAAAGGTAAGTAGATAGCAGTAATTTTTGTTTTTGCTTCGTTTGCAAGCGCTAATGAATTCGCACCTGTGAAGACGGCCAATACGGCGAAAAATGTTTATTACTTTTTGCTTTAATTTTTATATTGCAATTTACTGTCTGCAGTTAAGATTTGATTTATAAGGCATAGGTGCTACACATGCACTAATGTTTTTATAAATAATTTTATATGTGCATACATATGTATGTATATATAATATATTTATGTACATATTGGAATATGTTGCGACCGTTTTTCCTTTGCCGTCTTTTCGCGACGATCAATTCTTGCAGACTGTTTGGTTGGCCTTTGGTTTGGTTGCTAGAAAAGTCATGAAAAATTTCTTACATATTTATTTGCATTAAACCAACCACATACAGTTCGTCATATAGAATGTTTATTTAATTTATGTACATACTTATGTATATGGCAGAATCGTCATTGAGAAAAAATGTTTCTGTGTTCATTTATTTTCTTTTGGGCGTTGTTTAATATTTTTGGTTAATTTCACTTTCACACGCAGTGTTTTTTTGTTTATATGTATATTAATTCATGGTAAAATAAGCTTGGTTGTTGCGTGACATGCGTGGGTGGCAAACACTGATAAATGAGCGCTGATAAGGGAGTACATACCAACTTTTGTGTAATGATGTAAATATGTACACTCAGATATATGTATGTACATATACTATGAACTTTCATAAGCACATATAACATTTCATACGATTAGTTGTTTATATTATTATTTTTTTTTTTAGTTTTTTCATTTACTTTTTTTTATTTATTTTATTTTTTAATTTTTTTAATTTAATTTTGGCCTTTTAATGAAACAATTTTAATATTAATTCAGCAATTCATTGTATTTGTAACGTAAACTTTCTTATTTATACAAGTAAAAGTGATAAAATATAATATATACATACATGTATGAGTGTGTGTGTTAAATATATTTTAAGTGTAATTAATTCAAAATAATTTTATAGAATTTAAATAATTTTATATTTAATGAAAAAAATAACTAAAATATTTATTTAAACCCAAATTTTTAACTAAAAAGTAAACTAAAAATACTTCGAAATAAATGCTATGTCACACTTTGGATTTTTAAATTCACTAAATCTGAAATGTGAACATATTTTGAATATTTCACTACGAATTTATTAACTATAATTTATATTTATATATACATACATACATAAGTATACGTTATATACATACAGAAGAAAAAAATAAGCTTTATAAAGGAGAAACAATTTATACACAAGAGAAATATACGCAAAACATAACGTAACATAAATAGAATATGATTATTCAGCGCTTAGCGTGGAATTCGGCTTAATATAAGAATCATTCACTGCTGCTGATAAGAGAACCCTTTTCTCCAATTTGTGTTGCACACAAAAAACCGCTTTACGGATGACTTAACTTCTGAAAAATGCAAGAAAAAGTTAAACAAATATTTTTAAATTAAAATTTAAAAAAATTCCACGCAATTTCTCACCGCCCCCTACTGCTGCGCGTCGAGACTGCGGAACGCCGCGTTGTGCCGGGCGATTTATCTGGACCCTTGTAATATTTAGACATCGTTTTGCTGACGCGTGATGGCCGCGTGCTGACACTAAAAATATAACAGTTTTTTAATTAACTTAGACGGCCAAAAGTTATTCTTCTTCTTCAACTTACACTGTGCTGGTGGTGCTTTCGTTGTCATTCTTGACGCTCGCCGTGTCGTCGCTTTCCTTTTCGAAGTCACGCTCACTGGGCGCTTTGCGTCCATTCGCCGGCGGTGGTCGGCTGCGTTGACGTGGTGCCGGCGTACGGCTTCGCGGTTCAACTTCTTGCCTGTCGCCGGGGTTCTTTTCAGTTTTGGGTTTCAACGGCTTATCGTCCTCGTCATCATCCTCATCTTCCTCTAACTCAATTTCCTCTTGCAATTTTCTACCACGTCTACGCGTTGGTGAAGTACTCTTTGCATCCTTAACGTCAGCTTTGTGTAGGCGCTGTAACGATGCTAAGGATGTGGCAGTTAAGTAGACGTCGGTTTCTTCCTGTTCCACATTTGAGGAGCTATAAAAGCAAATAAAATGAGAATATCTATATTTTTTAACCACAATTTTACTTACAGTAAATCCTTGTCCTTGTTTTTGGCGACACTTTTGCCCTCAGCTGCATCATGATTTTCTTCGTCGTCGATGAGATCCACTATTTCATCCGCCACAAGTGTAACTGTCGACTTGCGATTGCGTGTGGGCGGCAATAGTTTTCGTCTGATACCAGGGATTCTGCTTGGCGCCGCCGCGGTCAAACGTTTGTCTGCCTCTTCGATTTTCTTATCTTCCTTGGCTTTGCTCTGCAATACCAATGTGATTTTATTGATTTCCTCCTCCACATCTAGGGGACCGCCGAGTGTATTAGACGCTGGTTTGGCGCGTGGTTGAACCACTACTTCCTTCACAACATTCACCGTCTCTTCCGAATTATCCTCAACTTTTTTGGTGCGTTGCTGTTGTTGCTCCTGTGCTTTCTGCAATGACTTTTTCAAGGCGCTGCGTATTTGTTGTACTGAACCACGTGGCGCTGGTGTGGTTGCAGACACTACAGCGACATCTTTATTCTCCGCTGCGACCTTCTGCAGTCCAATCGCTTCCAGTAACTGTTGACCAAGCGCTGATTTGCTCGAAGTTTGTCTTTTAACTGCATTACTGTTACGCGTAGTCGTCTTGCCGGCTGCGGCAGCATTCGTTGTGACAGCCTTGGTCGTGCTGGTTGTATTGCTTCCCGCCAGCGAAGACACACTGGTAGCCGCAGCTGCGGTAGGTGTCAGCATAGTCTCCGTTGCTTTAGTTACAATTGCGGTTGGTGCGGCTTCGCTCACATTCGTTGTGTTTGATGGTACTTGTGTGCCAATTGAGATGATGTTGGAAGGGAATTGGGTGGCAATTGTGTTGAGGCTGTCGAGGGATTGCGTCTTGGAGGGTTTCTTTGGCGGCGGCGCTGCTGTCGGTTGTAATACATTGGAGGAGCCCGCCGCCAATTTTGTCGTTGTGGCAGTGTAGGCTACGGTCTCAGTTAGTGTTGAGGTTACAGGTGTTACTTCCTTAGTGTTTATGGCAAGATTCAAACGCGCTGGTGAAGCCTGTATAACGGTTTTGCGACGTTTTATAATTGGACGTGTTATCATGGGTTTGGATACCTGTTGTGGAACTGGAAAGGTGACGGACTCGGTTTGTGATAGACTTGAGGAGCTACCCGCGTTTCCATCGCCATTATTTTGCAAGTTTGATGTTGTGCTTTCAGTGCAATCATCCGGTTCCATCAATATAATGTCATCTGTATCGAAAACAAAGTCACTTCCGCTGGCGGGCACTGTAATAATCGAGTTGCTACGCTGGCGTCTGGGCTGTGATTGTGACTGGGGCTGTTGCATGCGGCTAAGAGCGGCACGTTGCCGTTGTAGCAGTGCCAGCAAGGCATCATTCGAGCTGGTGGCGCTGAGACCGCTTAGCATGTTCAAATGTGTAAATAATGCCGCTGGATCGAGATCGACGTGTATGTCGGGTGTCGACTTGGAATTCAAATACTGCGAATTGAGTGTAGAATTCAGAGCAGCGTATTCATCGCTGTTAAATATCGACGCGCTGCGTCCACGTGCCGACACTTTTCGCACCTTTTTGGGCGGAGCTAATTTCATATTATCATTCTCGCCATCTCGCTTCAATGATTGATTCGAAGCACTTGCCTTCGGTGTGACGTCGGATACTTCTGTTTCTTCTTCTGGGCTTGCTGGCACCAATTGCACAGAAGTCTCTGCCGGCAATTTGTACGGCAACGCTGTTGTTATGCCTGCCACTTGCAACTCGGTTTCTTTGGTGACAGCTGCAGCTGCCGCAGCTGCGGCTGCTACCTGTTGCTGCTGCAACATTTGTGCCGCCTGCAAGACAGGACCCAAATAGGGACCCATTATTTGTGTAAGATCGGCGTCTTGCAGCAGATTCGGATCAGCCATTATGGTGGCAAAACGTGAGTTACGCAAACGTTCCAATTGCGCCTCCATTGTGTTTTTATTTACCGGCCATTTTAGTGCTTTCAATATGAGTTTGAGGAGATCGCCATCTTTGATTACTTTACCGAGCAAGATGTCATCAGGAATACTAGGTCTGGCCGACTGTGACAAATCGGTCGGTTCCGATTGCATTTGTGGCTCGGATGTTGGCTCGATATGTGGAGTGGACTGGGGCGCAACTTGCACTTGATGTTTTTGTTGTTTTGTAGCGGCAATTATCATCTTCTCTGGAAGCGGCTCTGCCGGTACATCATCTTCAACCAACAAAGTTGGCGGCTCGACAGTTTTCGCTTGTGCTTGGCTACCCTGTGTATTTTGACCGAGCTTTTGTGAGACCTTCAGCAGGGAAACTTGTCCAGCATTAACTGCTTTGATATTGTTTAGTGCATTTTTGAGATTTTTACGCTTCTGCTGCAAAATATTGGCTTTCTGTGTAGGCTGCTCGGCTGTAGTTTTGCTTGTGGGCAGGGTTTCAGGTGCACAACCGATTACGTAACCACCGCTTGTGACTGTCGTTACCTGTTGTTGCCGATTGGGGAAGAAATTTATGACACCCGACGTGGTTGGCTTCTTGGTGGGAGCAGCAATTTCTGTCTGCTTCGGTGTGCTGGCAAAACCGCGTTGTGCAATAGACTTCGGTGTGAAACGCGTGTCCAGCGAGTTCTGACGACGCGATGCCGTTATCATCTTGTGCTGGGTTTCACGTGTCAGCGGATCGTTGACAGACACATTTAGGACGACCTCGTCTTTGTGGGAACATGTCGACGATGCGGGCAGTGATGCTGGTGGTGTGGATTCAGCGCTCTGCACAACCAGTTTCTCGCGCTCCTTCGGTTTCGGCCTCTCCGGTACTTGAGCGACAGATGCACATTCTTTTGGAGACTTGGATGCGGGAGCTTTACTGGTGGGGTTGTTGCTTTCACTGCTCTCAGCTTGCAAACACGACTAAAAGTATAAAATGCCGTTAATTAGTGGGTGTGTGTTGGATTTTGGGTTAACTTGTGTTGGCAACACACCTTTGTATTGAAGATGAAATCACGGAAAACCTTTTGTGTGTGCTTGGCGATTTTGGACAGTGATGCTGTGGCTTCTACTTGGCGGAAACATGCCTTGCATAACACCTTCGGCAGTATATCCTCTTCTGAAATCTGTAAATTGAAATGCAGATGATTAGTTTTTCGATTTTTTAAAGATTGTTCGTGAATGTACATATGTATAATACAAGGTTAGGTAAAATTACCCCACATCCCGTTTCTCCACAAGTTTAGACAATGTCATTGTGGCATAAAGAACTTCATCTACATTTAGCTCCAACTCTTCCAGAGGAAATCTTCAGAGATCACAAAATTTGTACATACATGTAGAAATGATCCACGTGACGAACTAAGTCCATTTACCAATGTCCATCTGTCTATATAGACACGAACTAGTCCCTCAGTTTTTAGATATCTGAAATCCCTCTCTCCCCAAGAAGCTGCTCATTCGTCTAACCGCCGATATCGGAGTGCTGCCTTACAAACTGACCGATCAAAATCTAGTTCTTGTCTGGAAAACTTTTTTTTTATTTACGAAGGGTATTATGGCTTCGGTATAACCTAATCGAAAATTTTTTCTTCTTTTTATTTTATATTCTGCTGCGTTTTTCTTATGTAAGAAATCTGTGTGTACATACATATGTATATAGCTCTCTTATAAGTACATATGTAAATATGTATTAGTGAGCTCACTCCTCACGCTCTCACATAGCAGCCGGTCGTAAATTTATAATATTACAGACTCAATAAGAACGCGTGAATTTTGTAAAAACGTTTTGACATTGACATTGCAAAAGCGCAATTTTGTTAGCGAATGCCAATTGCAGCGCCTCTAGCTGCTTAGAAGCTTATAAGGAGAGAAAAGCAAAAAATATTCTGTGCAACATTTGAACGCTGCTAACCTGTTTTCATTGAGACTGTATTGATCAAAAATATACAGGCAACTTATATGAGGAGAAACACATATAGAATCATATGTATATATGTATGTATATGCATATAATATCAGGTAATCGTATATAATTTTAAGTAACACATACATAAGCATAAAAGGGGAACCTGACAGGACTAGTCCATTTCAGAAGATTGCAAGCACATTTTATATCAGTAATTTACGTCTAAAATCAGAAATACCAACCAAGATGCCACATATACTACATATATGATGACATAACGAAGCCTCAAGGATGTACTATATATATATATATACCGGAAATTAGTTTATGTACATATATAACCATATGTATATATATACCCTTCAGAAAACCCTTAAGTGGGGAGAACCATCCTTCGTTCGTAATTCAAATTTCATTCATCATGATTGGTCTCTGGCTGAATAAAATTCAGAGTTAGTCTATTAAATTTGACTTCTCATATCTCTTTTACGGTTCTTGAACTGCTATCTCGGTTTTTGGATTTACCGTCTAATGGTTCTAATGAATTTTAATTTGTAAGAGTATTTAAGTAATAAGTAGAGTTTTATAGACGTATTTTACTAGAGCGAAACTCTTCATTATGATCATAGTTTTTCTTAAAATCTTTAAAACAAATGTCAAGCCAATTAAAAAAAATTCAAGTATAAAGATTTTCATATTTCGATAGGTTATACTGGGTTTGTCCGGAAAGTAAGAGGATTGAGTTGATTTAAAAAATCTTATTGAACCAATCGTTACAATTCTTTAAAAACTTTCAAAATAGGCTCCTTCTGCGTCGATGCCAGCGTGATTTCCAAGCGTTTAAGGCGTCACGGAAGGCATTCTCCGGAATAACCTTGAGAGCTGACGTGCATGCTGCTTGGAAACCCTTTGTCGTCTCAAAATGCTCGGAAGATTGCCTCTTAGTCTTGATATCATACTCAAAGATTCACGAATCGTCACCTGTGATTACGCTATTCAAAAATCCGGCGTCACTGTCAGACATGTTCAAATTTTCTGGCACAATTCCACTCGCCGTAATTTCTGGTTGTCAGTAAGCACTTTTGGAACCATTTTCGCACCCATCTTGCGCATGTTCAAGTGCTCCGTCACAATGTCCTGAACCACAGATTTTGAAAAATTTAACATCTGGGCGGTTTGAGTTCAAACTTTGCGCACACAAGTCATATTGTCGGTATTTGTCGAAGTCGCAGGTCTCCTACCACGATATTCATCAGCGACCTCTTCCAGGCCCTAGAAAAAGGCCTGGTGCCACCGAAACACACCACTTTTTGCTAAAGCAACATCTGGGTAAGCCTGCATTTTCGGCCACTCACAGAAACACGTTGGGCTAAAATGTTTGTCCGGACTCTCCAGGTGATCGAAGACAATTGACCAGTGGCTCGTTCGTTAGCTAGGAACGCTCTCTAACGAATCCAGTCGGTGCGCACACGCTCCGAAGTACTTTTCAGACAAACTCTGCACCTTTAACTTTAACTCAAATTTTAAATCGATACCTCAAAATATTTTTGAGTTACAGCCTTCTAAAGTGTAGCCGCTCAGTTCAATCAGATCCATCAGTTTATCTTTAAATACATTTTTTGAATCATCATTTTTAAAATTTTGTTTGAGTGATTACACGGGCAACAATGAATGCAATGAGCCAGAAACACCAATGTAAGCTACCACGAAAGAGATCCTTCATTAGTTTCGTTAGGTTACACTGTCTGCCTTTCACACGCCATACATACATATATATGTAGACCTACTGGTCCTTAGTAATGACAGATGAAGCTTTCTTATCTATGCGTGCTGAAGCTGACGTCATGCAGGACGTCAACGCTTTTTGCAAGTTAAGTAGAGAATTTATATCTAATTTTTATACTTCCACTAGACACTTGAAATGTGAACCTCCTAGATATCTAAGCCGATTTCTAGATAAGGCCGGACATCAGCAGAAGAGGTGTTCCAGCGTATCTCTCATGATCACTTCTTTGCATTTTCTACACGTCTTATAGTTAATGTTGACCAAGCGGCTCACATTTGATGCCAGTAAGTTGTGACCTATGACTAGGACAACAACCATTTTGCAGTCTTTTCGAGATCGTGTGAGTAGAAAGCGGCTTCCTTGCACATGATTTTGGCGTTCCTGCATGCCCTTAAGGCATTCTCTGACGAAATGTGATGTGAAATTATTGCTTTTATTGCCCCTTGGCTATCCATTATACTCTTTACGTGATTTCTTCTTGATGCTTATCTCAGCAGCTTTCCTGACCCCAATGACTTCTGCCTGAAAGATACTGCAGTAACCGGCAGCTTGAAAGGACCCCTGTGATCCAGCGCTAGTTAATTTTGGAAATTGGAATAATCACCTCTATAAATCCAAAGAAAACTTTCATATTGTACAAATGTATTTTAATATTCCTACAACTCAACTTGGCTTATGATCGTTTCCACACACGGGCAACACGAGCAACATCGCGCATTTGCGCGTGTGTATGTATGCCAAGGCATGCACTAACACAGACACAGTTTTACCTTTTGAAAGCTTTGCAGTAAATTTAATACAAATTCTATGTTCTATGGCCTCAGAGCGAGTCTACACAACGTTAGCCAGCGTCAAGCATTGAATTTTTCCAACAATAACAAAACACATGCGTATTCAAATACATACATACAAATATATGGTAAATAAAACTAGCGTATGCGTGTGTGTGTGCGTACTTTTATTGCCTTTTCCACTGAATTCACGCTTTCTGCTTCTATGTTTGGTTGTTACATGTGCAAATGTATGTTTGTGTGAGTGACTAATTTTGTTTTGATGTATGCGTGCTGAAGTCTGTTTACGAAAGCTAGAACAATTCTAGTGGCTAAAAGCGAACTGTAAATATTTTTTTATAAAAAACGAAGTGTTGCGAAGTTCTGACTCTGAGATTTGAAGTGCTGTACTTTTTTGTAGCTTGTTTTGCTTTTCCCCTCTGCTTTCATTTTAAGCTTGAAACCCACACAGTGCACCAACACACACGCACACACGTAAAATTTTGCGACTCGTGCCAGTATCACGAATCGATTTTTATTTGCTTTTTAATTTTTCGTTACAAGTTTTAGGTGCGTGTGTGTAGGTGCAGTCAAACGAGATTTACGCACACTAGTGTAGGCGCATAGCCTCTGCTTGCGGCTGTGTTTGTGTGTGTGTGTGTACATAAATGAGAATCTAAGATTGTGTATAACGCACAAGTTATTTCAGCTGATTGTGATGTTTTTGTTATTGTTGTCGATTTTATTTTTATCAGCATTTTCTTGGGTAATGCTTTTCGCGTCGCTTTTCTGTTTTCTGTGTTAGTCACATGTGTCTACTTGCTTTAAAATTCTCTTTTTGTTATCTGCTCGCTCGTTCAATTTATTTCTCATCATAAAATTCACTAACACAAGCGCAAAAAATTCTGGCATTAATTGTCACGCTTTCAGTGAAGACAACACTTTGATAGTATTCTTTGTGTCCTTAGTAAATCATGGCCAATTTGATTTTATTTGAATGGGAATAGCACCAATAGCAGATAGGAGAACCTCAAGCGCTGACCCTGATACATTTTGTAAGCGATTTTCTTTATCTTAGTAATATAACGGGTTT
The DNA here is from genome assembly GCF_016617805.1 of Bactrocera tryoni. Classification (NCBI taxonomy): domain Eukaryota; kingdom Metazoa; phylum Arthropoda; class Insecta; order Diptera; family Tephritidae; genus Bactrocera; species Bactrocera tryoni. The sequence continues at coordinate 3,270,467 of NC_052500.1, forward strand.
TGCAATAAGAACGAATATTTAAATAAAACAGAAACGGTTTGGGATATCAATGAAATTCTTGTGAAAGTATATTCGATGCCATTATGTTTGCAGAAGTTCAGACACCGGTACTGCAGCAATTTCTCGTTTGAATTTCGAACGAAGTTCATCAACCGTCGCTGTTTTGCTGACACAGACCATAGACTTGACGTAGCCCCACAGGAAATAGTCTAGCGGTGTCAAATCGCACCATCGAGGCAGCCAATTGACTGGGCCATTTCGTGAGGTAACACGTTCACCAAACTTGGTTTTCAGTAATCGACTGTGACATTCGATGTGTGGCTTGTGGCGCCGTCCTGTTGGAACCACATACTGTGCAAGTCCACATCACCCAATTCGGGCCAAAAATACTCGGTTATCATTGAGCGGTAGCAATTCCCACGGAAGATACGGCCCAATAAACCGCACCAAAAGTAATTTTTCGGGATGCAATGGTGACTCAAGGTATACATTTGATTTGCTGTCTGACCAATCAAGTATATTTTGTTTATTGACGAAGCCATTCAGCCAGAAATGAGCCTCATCGCTGAAGATGATTTTCCAATGAAAATCCAGATAATTTTCAAGTTGTTGCTCAGCCCAATTCACGAACATAGGATGATTCTGGTGGCAACCGGCTTCGGTTCTTGCGTCAATTTGATCCTGTAAAGAAGTAGGTCAAGATCTTTTCGCAAAATTCACCACAATGACGTCACGGAGATGCCCAACGCTTGCGAACGACATGTGAGACACTGATTTGGGTCTTCCTCAATTAATGTGCTAGCGGCAGTAATATTCCCAACACTACGGGCACTTCTTTGTCTCACTGGCACGGGAACATTTTGTACTACGCCTGTGGATTCAAATTTCTCCACTAGACGTGCAATTTTTGATCTCGGACGATTAAGACGACCATAAATTGGATCTAATGCTTTTAAAGCTTATATTGTAAGTATGTACATACATATGTATGTATGAGTATAAGCCCATTAAAGTGATACATCAGTCAGGGGAACAAACCTTGAATGTCTCTATCTAACATGACACATTAAAAATACCTTCTTCCAATAAAAATTTCAACACTAAAAACTCCATCTAGAATCTAAAATATTTCTCTTTAATTTGCTCAAAATCAAATCTGGGGTTTTATATACTATAATAAAGATACTATGTATATACATATATTTAAAATATTACAAAAATAATAATAATTTATGATCTTAATATCAGCTAAAATGGATTAATTTTTTGTTGTTGGTGTTCAATAATTTTTCTATTGTGCACAATAATTGGTCCATTATCCTGACCTCACAGCGCCCAATACTATCATAACTGTGATCATTCTAATTGGAAGGAAAAATCAAACAAGCTGCACGCATTCTCAAAATTCCACTACACACAACTCCCAACACAAAAAAAGCAACAGGAGAGCAGTCACCAATGCACACAGACATCGCTCTCTCTCTCTGCGCACACATGCATACAAATGTATGAGAAATCCAACACAGCAACACAATTGCATTATTTACATTTTTTCCACACTTTCCGCGATCCATGTTTACATAACACAATTTATAATGAAATAGTCGCATATTTATTAATTTTAGTATTTATTTATGTATGAATGTGTTTGCAAGTAGATATGAATGTATGTATGCATGTATATAAAAATGCTAAGCTTACCGTCAAATACAGGTATCGCTCGATTTTATCCTTCAGTGCTGGCGTCTTCAGTATATAAACACATTCGGCCACGGAGTTTTTGCCTTTCGTGTTGGCGGCGCAGACACGGCACAAATATTCAAATGTTGACTGGGGGTTCTCCATTTCCTTGCTGTTGTTTTACTGATTTTTGTTTTGTATATGTGTTAGATCGTTTATTTTGGAATTTTAAGCAGACACTTTTTAGTTCACTAAAATTTTAGTTGCACTTTTTATTGTTGCTATTTTTAACTGATAATTTTCTGCGTCCTGTAGCCTTCAAGCTATTATGCAATCAATTGCAATTAAACTTACACATTTTTCTACATATAAAATATAAAAATATTAATTTTTTTAGAATTATTAGAGTTTTGAATTTTTCAGTAAACCAAAAAATAAATGAAAAAAATTCATGCCTTTGACAGACTTTACTGAAGTTTTCTTTTTGTTATTATTTTTGCCAGTGTAAACGTTGTTGTTTGGGGGATGGTGGGTTACATTTTTTTTATAAACGAACACACAGTTTTATTATTTCTTGGTCCCTGTTATTTATAATAAAAACAAGCGACTTTCTTCAGTTCTTTTGGCCTTTTCCTGAGCTTTTGAGTCGAAAATTTGCTCTATGGTCATACATATTTATATCAGTTCTTAATGTGCTTGGCGAATTCTGCGCTTAATTAATAAAAGAAAAATAACTTTATTCATTGCACTGAATTCTCTACTCTTCAAATTAAAAACATTGGCATGTTTGGAGCCACTGTGTCACCACTAAATTTCAAATTCCGCACGTTTTTCTTTTCTTTTTCTAATCAGCGGCCAATTACAGAACACACACACAGACACTCTAGTCAGCGCATACACCGACGATAAACCAACACTTCTCGGCTAACAAAACAAAAACAACAACGCGAAACTTGCAAAAGAAATATAAAAAAAATAACAACAAAGCTGACGCTACCAACGAAAAGGCAGAGGCAACAGATATTGCAGCATAGCTTTTGTGAGGTTGTAGAAAAAAAGAATAATTTACAGCAGCAAAAAGAGACAACAAAAGCACAGCATAGCACGAGCGAAGCAGCAGCCGCGCTGTTGGCGACGTCAACTTCGTTTCGGTAGAAGGCGAACGCGCTTCTCGCTATGCGTTGTTTTGTTGTACTACATTTCGGTATGCGTGCGTGTTTGTTGTTGGCATTACACTTGATGTGCCGTTGCTTAAGGCATTGTTGTTGGTGTTATGCTCACAATTTTTTTACAATGTATTTTTGTTTTCTGATTTATGGCTATTTGATTGAAGTGAACGCGAGCTTTTTTTTTATTAGAATTAACGAAGGCGTCGAGCAGTGAGATTGTCCCGTTGGGTATGCGCTGTCTTACAGACGTCGGCGCCGTCGCGTACATCTCCCGTGCATGCATTCATGGAAACATTGCGGTGCGACGCGAGCGCTTTGAGCGCAAAGCACAGCTGAGTCTAGAAGAAACCCAATTGCAAATATGCGCTAAACGCTACGGAGCACACACACAGCGTCTTAGAGCACAGCAACAACAGTACACACTTGTTCTGGCAATATTTGGGAGCACAACACGTAGAAAGTCGGCGCGCTCGTAGTCATTATATTTTTTATCAAAACACGCGAGTGTAGAAAATAACAAAAAAAACGCATTTCGATTAACACACGCTGCGACCGTGTTGTTGTTGGTGGCGCACCAACCGACGTCAGCGACTTCGCTCGCGCCTATTAAAGCACACAGCAGCCGCCAGCGCCATCTAGCCGCAGCCATTGGCATTAAACGCACCATAAGCACAAACACACGAACACTTGCACATACATACACTTGTATGCGCTGCCGAACAATGCAGCGACCCAAGCAACGGCACCAGCACCAGTGCCAGCGCCAGTGGGCTTCTTGGTTTAGCGCCACTAGTGGTTTTATTGTTGTCGCTTTAAACTTTCACTTGGATTTTGGCGTGCGAGACAGTTCGATTCGTATTCCTGTGTTTTGGTTTATGTTGTGGCCGCTAATCTGCGTAACGGTATTAGTACGCTGACTGCGCACAATTCATATATTTACAAAAAATAGTATTTGCACTTCACTTGATTTTCCTGTAAAAGTTTTCCTCTGACTAAAACACACACTCGCGCGCGCGACCAAGTACAAACGAGAACTGAACTCGAAAGCGACGAGCGCAACACACACGCTCGTTTCGATTTCAGCATTTTGCACGCACACAGCGGCACTCACGATTTTTACATGCCCACACACACAATCACACGGTGTGCACACACATCGGCACAGACATTTGTATGTGCGAAGCAGTTGTGTATGCGAGCGAGGCGCGACTATTGTTACCACTACACTTGCAGTCGGGCAACTCGCCGCACGCACACTGGCGCATAATTCAGCAGGCTGACGCTGCACAGTGTGTCGAATTGTGTGAAGCACGAAATAATTTTGCTAATATGAGATCCTGCAAATTTTGAGGAGCATTAAATGGATTGGATTGGATTAGAGTTCGGGTGAATGGCAATATAAGAAGTTCGATATTATTTTGAACCTTCATATAAGAAAATATTATCGAGTGTAAAAATATACATAAATTGAAAAATCTTATTTGCTGTAATTTAATCAATATTTTTGAGTTTATATTTTACAGTTTAGAATTATGAAATAAATGTGACTTTCTTAGTATTTGGAACTGTTAGTTAGTTACATTGAAAAGATGGAAAGTCAGAAAAATAGTTTCAAAAGTGGAACATAATAAAGGCATAACCCCTTAACACCTTAGTTCGTAATCAACTGCAATTCTGAGGAAAAAAATTTTAACCAAATTATATGAAATTGGCTAGAGGGTATAGCATAACGTTTATAAATTTAAGGTTTATAAATTACAGAACTCAACAAATCTGAGGTAAAGTTTTGCGACTGATATGCTAGGAAGTCAGTGGGTTGTTTGAGGTGTCCTGATTAGAAATTTACAATATGACTGTAAGCTAATATTATAATTTTTATAAAATCAAAATCGAAAAAAAAATTTACTGAACTATCATTTCTTTTTATTTATTTTGTTTTTACTTTTATATTTGCTTCATTTCATTTTTCTTAAGTAAGGTAAGTATTTTTTAAGTAATTTTAAAAAATTTTAAATTTTCTGTAACTCTAATATTTCCATGGAGATTAATAGTCATCCCAAAAGAAATTGAATTTTGTGAAAAAAATTACAAACTTGGCTCTACTTTCATACAATAATGTCATATTAGTAGCCTTCAGGTATTTTTAAATCTTTTTACCAAAATAGTTGCTGAAAATTCGGCTCAAGACCGACGTGTTTTGATATTAACCTGTATATAACGGTTCGTAAGTCAAAAAGTCTTACTACTGTGATCAAATTGAAAGGTGAAATTTGTCTAATTCATTTACTTCAAAGTAATCCCCTCCCACTGCAATACACTTATGTCAACGAATTTTCAATAATCATAGCTCTTGGAAAAATTGTCCGTCGTGATGGCCATCAGAGCCTTCTTCGATACAGCTTTTATATCCTCAATTGAGTCAAAACGGTGTCCTCGGAGTGGTCATGTGAAGGTAAATTACGCGAATGCGGTGGTTGCGGCTCGATATTTCTTGAAAATGTGGCGAAATGATCACGAATATGCAATGCAGGCATAGTAAAAATCGAAGAATTCACTTTAGAGCCTCAAAAACAGACGCGTATCTCAAATTCATCCGATTAAAAAACACACGATGTATAAATTAAAAATTCACCTTTCAATTTGATCACATGATGTAAACTTTTGTAAGCTCGCCCTTATATATCTACAACAAAGAAAGAGTTAATCGCTTTAAAAAAACTTAAAAGAAAAGCTTACCTCATATTTATTAATTTTTTGTACAGTTTATTTCATTTCTATAGTATTTAAAGCCACCTTTATACATTCTTCAAAAAAATCTATATTATGTGACAAATTTTTGCCTTAAACCGTCATAAATAAATATAAAAATAGTAACCCACTAATATATAGTAAGTATCAAGTATTATTTTTTCACAAAATTTCCCTCAAAATTTTAGCCATAGAAACTGCAAATAAAACACTGTGTAGTAGTCGCACTTCGCCGGCGCGCTAGTGTTGGTGAGCCAAATCGCCGAACTTTGCCGCTGTGTGCGTTCATTTGTCAGCCAGTTTTCGCCAGCCCATTTAGGTATTTGTGTGTGTGCGTGCGAATACAGGCACAAATCAACTTTTACGTGGGCAAGTGTGTGTGTGCGTATGTATGTTCAACCATTTTTTTCACGCCGTATTCTCGCTATTTTCGTTGTTCGCCATAAGAATTCTGTTTTTGAATAATTACTTACGCAAATAAGCAAATCCGAAAGCGTGTACGCGTTTAACGTGCGGCCCACGCACAGACGTGACGTACACTAACACCACTGCAGCGACGGTCATCCGGTAGGCGCTGCGTGACACTCAGCCATCAGCCAGCGACCATCTTGGAAATATTCTTTGTTTTTTTCCGCTGTTAATTCTGTTTTGCCGCTGCATGTTGTTGTTGTTGTTGTGTTGCGTGTCAGTGTTTTCGCACCCCATGTCATTCCACGTCGCGTTGGCAACACACAGTCAACAGTTTCGCCTTTGCGACTCTTTCAGTTAATCGTTCGTTTAATTGCGTTCGTGTGTGCGCCTGTGTGCTGTGTGTGTGTGTGCAGTCGAATGCATATTTGTTTGCATGTATGTATGTATGTATGTGCGTTGGTGCGCACGATTTATCGCCTATGTGTGCGTTGAAAAATTAAGCGCACTCAGTTCCTCTCCACATCGTTCGTTCCAGTCCCCCTTCGTTCCGACGTCGCCAGTCGTGCCGGCCGCAGTCGCTGCTGCCCAGTTCGTGTGTTTTGCGTTCTATCTCATACTCACATACTCTCGTTCACATATACATATGTGTGTATGTTTGTTTGTTTTCAAGCACTCACTCATAGGCATGTGTTCAGCCGATCGGCCGTGTGAGTGAGTGTGTGCGTGCGTGTGTTTGCATTTGCTTGGCCTGCTTGTCGTTTCTATGCCTTTTCGCCCGGTTGACTGACTGGCTGGCAGAATTTGACTTTTATTTGCCTCCATTTGACTGCATTTCAGAACGATTTTTTGTATGCAAGCTCCGTACCTCTACGCTCATGCTTGTGTGTGTGTGTGCTTGGTTGTGTGGGAGTATAAACAGTTTTGTAACTGTACTGCAAAATTCGTTGGGTCTGAAATTCGAACACAAAATTCGGCTTTTACAATGCAACAGTCTGCTATCCACACACACAAACATTGCTACATTTATATGGACGCGTATATATCTCCATGTACATATATATGTATGTATGTATGTCAACGCATACCACCACACAACTGTACGGTCTCCTTTGACCGCTCAGCACCACACAGAGTGGGGGGAACTTTACCAGTTGGGTCTCTTTTTATTTTTAGATCGCACACTCTTCGCCTTGCACACATTCACACTGGTGCGCACCAAACTGGTTCCGGTTTTGCTGGTTGGGGATAATGAAACTGGCAATGCAACAAGCTTTGTAGGATGAAATATGAAATAGCGCTGCTCTATGTAGTGGTGTTGCTGGCAAAGTTGGATTATTTCGGTTATTGTAAAACTGCATACAAATGCAATTGAAACTGGCTTCCATAAATGTGCACTTGCCACCGCATACATACAAATATGCATATATGTGGGTACATATGTATGTACAAATACTTGTGTCCCACTGTATACACAACCATTTCAGCGACAGCTTAGGCGATGCAAGCGCAGATTAGAAAAGCATTGAATGCGAAATATCGCTGCCCAAAACTGCAAATTTACTTATCTACATACATATGTATGTATATACAAGTGCCTATACATATGTAAAGCTTGTGAGTATATTTGTTAAACTGTAGATACTTTATATGCAAGAGTTCGATCTTCTTTTTTTGTCAATGTACATATAAGTAACAAACCAAATGCTCACTCAGTGAAAAGTTTCATTTATTCTCAAAATCTTATTCCTGCCTTCTCCTTGGCTCTAGCCTACTCTTGTACTCTTGGATGTAGTACCATCTGTCTAACAGGCACCGTCATGCATTGACAAGTGTCACTATAGGTACTCTCTAGAACCTATATTTAACCACAGAGCACCAGAAAGGTCGAAGATCGAATAGTACTCTCCACATAAGAACACTACTGAGGTATCTGGACATCATATACATCGACTCAAGACTTTCTATAAATTCAAAGAACATCTGGCGTACACGTCAGGAAAGTCAAATTCAGTACATAACGTCTCCTTAAGAATGATGGTAAACAGAGGCTGCGGCCGTTCCAGACGACGATTCCTAATCGCAAAAGTGAAAGAGCTCAGTAATATTGTATGCGGCTCCAACATGGTTCCAATTCTATACTTCAAATCCTGCGCAAGATTAATAACCACAGTGCATCAACATTCAGCATTACAAATAAATTTGTGCTTTCCTGACTATACATATAACCCTAGCTGCTGAAGTATTAGCCACTATGTCGCCCATTGGCATCCAGGGAGAAGAATCCGAACCATCGAACAACAACTATCAGTAGCTAAAACAATATCGACAAAGACAGCGGAGAGAATGAAGCTATGCCAATCCCCATGCAAAAGGCGCTGGATCCACAGATTGATACCGAACATCCGATCATGGATAGACAGACGAACTGGGAACCTGGATTTCCATCCAACATAAATACTTAGTGAACATTCTGGCTTTAGAAGCTACCTCCATAGATTCCACAATGACATTAGTCCGAAGTGTTCGACACGTACAGAGTATAGAAAGTATAGCTGACTTTGAACATCTTTCAATGTCCTCGCTTTTTAAATGAAAGTGATAAACTAAAGAATTTTACGCTGGAAATTTGGCGACATTCATGTTTCGGTCCATTTAGAACTGGAGAGCTGTAAGCAAAGTGTCAGCTTTTATAAAAACAATACTGAGACTTTTTCAGCAGATTAGTCGTCCGTCAGTCCACACAATAGAGGAGAAAAGTGCATCAGAGAGATCAGAAAATACTCTTAAACATCCTCTGGATTCATTCAACTTCAACTTCCCCGAATTTATTTTTCTTGGTTAAGTGAAGCTTAAAATCTCACCTCTTCAACAATATATGGTATGACGCAATGTGATTGGTATCACTGGAGATATACGACTGCAACGACATCTATTGACGAAATACGAAAAGACTTTTTCGACTACCAAATATATGAACTTCCAATATATTTGAACTTAATATTTTTGTAACCTCATTTTAACTCGTTCATTATTTGGGCATATAAACCATCGTCGTTACTTGTTCTTCTGCGAGTTGGCAACTGACAGTTCAGCGAATATTCTCCATAGTGGGCGTTTTGATAATCTTGGATCGGTAGGTAAAAATTTGAAGTAACTTTTAAGTACACCCGAAGTACATATCTCCTCATTGATCTAGATTTTACTTGACAGATTGCTTTCATTTGCAATGAAATCAATGCTTATATTTTGTATATTATAGCAAATAATAGTACTATATAGTGATTTTCCAGTATTCGCAAGATTGTACTTAAGATGTTCGGATTTAAATTAATTCAGTGTCAAGCGAAACTTTTGGCTATCAACTTTTGGCTATCTGTTCCAAAAACCCGTGTTTCTTGCGCTAACCGGAACTTTGTCGGATCACATTGGTTTGATCTCTCACCGAATTAAATGCGCACTTCATAAGAGTTGATGTCTGAAAAATTCTTGTATCAAAATTTGAAGAATTTTCTTATGTTATGTTGATTTATAGTAGTTTTGTATTGATGCTACTCGCCACACAGTTTCCCATTGTATGAAATAATGATTCTTCTTGATCATCGGCCTCTCGTATTGAGGGAGTCTGCATTTTATAACTATTTGCCTATCTAGTCTTACTTCTTGCTTTGCTGGATCATGGAAAGAGAGAAATGAGGAACTATATATATGTATATAAATAGGATGTAGAAGTGAGGAGTGAATATTCCCTTGCAGATTTGATCTACATTATTTTGCATTACTTGAGTTAACCTAGAAAACTATAAGTACCTCCTCAAATGGCCTATCTAAGGCAATGCTGTAAGTTGCTACGAGAGTTTTCGTTCAAAAGGATAGGCTATACTGTTGTGTTCGTTGGTTAGGTTAGGTTGGGTAAGTTTTAGTTAGATGGCTGATCAAAGATCACACATGGACTGCTATATGTAGTCCCTTGTGAAGCCAAAGAAAAGAAGAACTCCTGTGTTAGGATTTACAAATTAGCAAAACGCTGAGTGTTTTCATTGGTGCTCTTCAGAAATATAATTACCTTCTACTTTTACTATGGGGACTTCAGGTACTTATTAGCTCAACCATCCTAATAATAGCCTCAATATTTCGCTTGCTTCTGGTGAAGGAGTAAATCTAAGAAATCCTAAAGGTTGATCTACGTAGATCATAAGATTACAATTCACTGAATATCTTCGATGTCATTTATCAGGTTACGATTATATTTGTACAAAAAATAATTTGAGATTTGAAAGTATATGACTTGAATTCACACTATTCTTCTGCATAGACTTTAATCAGATTATCATGGCACAAAGTGACATTCAGAGGCAGACGGAAGAGATAGATAACCGTAAGCACCACCCACAGACTAATCCCGGACATTCATTTGTGGATAGATAGACAACATGGGGACCTAGACTTCCGCCTAACCCAAAACCTACCGAGTGGACATGGGCCTTAGTCCGTACTGTCCATCTTGTATAGAGTGCATAGAAGACTCTGATCATGTATTTTTTCAATGCCCTCGTTTTCCAAATGTAAGGGCAAAGTTAAAAATTTCATATAGCGGTAGTTTTTCGGTGAAATTTGACAGCACTTATTTGTCAGTCTTCTGATCAGCGAAGCGTCTGCTCTAATTACAACAAAACTAAGCCATATACAGTATATTAGGCGTCAGTCAGTCCGTATGATAGGTGAGACTTAAAGTCTTTATCTCTCCCATGAAGTAATACTAAATCCGGTGGTTCCGTGTGGGAGATATGAGTTGGGAGTAGATTAGGTCTAGCGGATTAAAGTTCCACATTCAAGCTTTCTATGTTCCTACTATAAAAATAAAAATATACTTAAATTACAGCTTTGACCAATAAAGGTTCAGAAGTAGTCTCAGCTTTACGGAAGCTATTTGGGAACAAACTTTTCCTTTAAACTCGCTTCGTGAAAAATTACCGTGCAAAATCAAAAAGTCTTGAAATTTCATAATATGTACGTGTGTGTGTGTGCAAGCAACTGTTTGCACTGTGGAATTTGTATATTGAACCCTTAGCGCTCACTCACACGCAGGAAAAGAAAACAAAACGGTTCGCGTTTGCAACCCAAAGGAAAATGAATAATGAAAGTGCAATTTCTCTGTACGTGTGTGTGTGTTGGTGTTGAATTTCGCTCGATTGTTGCACAAACACATACATACCCACCGGCCTATCGATGCATGACGGCGATCTCACGCATACAGCGCCAGCAATGCGCTGGTGTTGAGTTGCGGCGAATTCGCGCTTACACAAATACAAAGGCAACTGCCGCAGAACGAGTTGAGCGAGTGGCGATAGAAAATGTGAGAGTGTGCGTCTTTTAATGAATCATTGTGTGGGCTCTAGTTTTTTCTAATATTTGTGTGAGTGTGTGTGTGTGTGCGTTAAATACTCGTGGAAATGCTTAATTCAACCGACTCTATTGTCGACTTTTATATAAACTTAGGTGCATGTGTGCGTGTATGTGTGCAGAATTAGTAAATGTGGCATTTGTGAAAGCTTTTCTGGTTTTGTGGCAATTATTTATGAATGTTTTTTTATTTTATTATTATTTTTTTAATAGAAAAAATGTTATTTTTGAACATTACAGGTTTTTTCATTTAATAAAAGCCATAATTTGTTTAATAAATAATGCTTGTGTGTGCGTTTATATTAATTTCTGAAATAATTTACGTTTATATTTGTTATTGTTGCTTCACAAGACAGATTAAATAACACTCTAGATTAAATAACACTACATATAAAATTATTATTTTTTACTATTCAAAAAAAGATTTTAAATATTTTTTTCAACTTGGGCTACTCATAGTTCCTTTTGTCACATATTTTTCCACTTCCGTTTCCGTTTTTCGTACCAGCCCAAAACTTTTAGCTTTCTCTGAATTTTGACTTTAAGAAATTCTTTTACACAGGCGAAAACGAGAAAAGATCGTTTTGTGAAAATTCAAATTAAATCATTCGAAAATGATTTAAAATATTTGCGTCAATTTATTTAGAGATTTCTGAAATAAAATGCGTCATAAGCACGAAAATTGCGTGTGTGAATGTGTATGCTGTCATTCACAGGCCTCGATTTTTCCTACAAATACACACATACATTCGCATTAATAAAAAATAAATTTCTACCAATACACACACAATCTGACATTAATAATAAAAAAATTTCTGCTAATACACACACACACATACACCTTAATAATAAATTACAAGCTTAGCGCTGCTGTGTGTGCCGTTAAGTCTTTTTCCGCTGTATATAAATGTTGGGCTTCCAGGCACAAACATATTCACATCAATATTTGTATGCATATGCATGTGTGTGTGTGAGTATTTGTGAAGCTAGCGCTCGCCTGCATTTGCATTGCACTCTCAATACTAGTTAGTAGTATGTAGTATGTGTATATATATCAGTGTATAACAGCCTCAACACCTACATAGTAACTTTTCGTAACATTAGGGTGATCCAATTGGTTAATTGAATTTTCATAAAAAAGAAAAAAAACTGACTTATTGGAAGAACAACCTTTAGAACGGTAATTGGTAATATTTTATTAATTTCAATTTAATTTTATAAAATTAATGGCAAGAAGAAAGCTGCTCCAACCTAATGTGAAAATTGGAAAAGTAAGCAAAATTGCTATCATTCACGAGTTTGACTGATAGTACTTGTGATAAGTGAAAACACATAGGCACCCTAGTAGTAGGGTTGGTACAAAAAAATCGAAAAATTTTTTTCGCTTGGTTCGCTAGAAAATAGTTTCTTAGACAGCTGTACAGAAATTTCTTTAAGTATGAGTTCGTAATGGCAACGGCAAGGTTCTGAGACTTACACTTTTCTGTGATTATACATGAAGAGGGTATATTAAGCTTGCTGCGATGTTTGTAACAGCCAGAAGGTCACATTTGAGACCCTTTAAAATGTATATCTAAATGATGAGCTGAGACGATTTAGCCACGTTCGTCTGTCTGTCTGTCGGTATGTACGCGGACTAGTCTCTGAAAGTTTTTTTTAAAGGCAATAATATAATGTTGGAAGAAATTGTTGATATCCGATCACTATAGCATATAACTACCAGACAAACTGAACAGTCGGAATCAAGCTTTGTATGGAAATCTTTTTCAATTGACGAGATATTTTTACGAAATTTGGTACAATATAATGCTAACATACATATCTGAAGAAATTTTTCAGATCAAACCACTATATCATACATACATATGTATGTATCTACATAAGTACATATATGTATGTAGTTGTTACACAAACCGAACGGTGAAAGTCAAGTTCTTGGATAGAAACTTCGTTTATCACTGAATAGAAAAAATAATTATTTTTATTTTTTTATTGTTTTTATTTTTTATTTTTTTTACTATTTTTTATTTTTTATTTTATTTTTATTTTTATTTTTTTTTTTTAATTTTTATTTTTATTTTTTATTTTATTTTTATTTTTTATTTATATTTTTGTTTCTATTTTTATTTTATTTTTTTGTTTTTATTTTTTATTTTTATTTTTACTTTTATTTATTTTAATTTTTATTTCTATTTTTAATTTTGAATAGTTTTCGTTTATTTTTGATTTTCGTTTGATTTTTTAAATTTTTTCATATGCAATTCTATGTACATAAACATACATACTACACAGAGATATATACTGTATGTAGTTTAATTTCATTTCTGCAAGCCGCAGTGCCAGGTGTACATTATTGTTGTATTCGACTGGCGTTTATGCGCAAATTTCACCATTTTCTTACATACATATGTACAAATATATATATGCAAATATTCACACAAATACATACATAAATATATTTTCGCCTCACTGAGATACAACTACATACTAGCAATTTGCTGCACGCATACCGCGCCATATTTCACTCACATATACACACATATGTATGTACATATATATGATGTATTTACCTCAACCATATATCTACATACATACATATACAAACTTAATCGCTGTATCCGCTTATATTTGCATAACGGTGTGTGTGTGCGTGTTTTCGTGACTTTTATTTTGCTTTGCCACTTCAGTGACAATTCACCCTCACGAAGCACAAACACACGCGCCGACCCACGCCAGCACGCACACACATACACACGCGCAGCAGAGAACTCGTCCGCTTGCCTTGCCGTCAGCTGGGAAGGCAATTTCCACCGCCCAGCCGTCAGCCTGTTATCCAATTTGCTTGCCAGCGAAAAACAAAAACAATGCACGCATACACACGCGCGCACAGACACATACAAACACACATACAGAAATATTTTGTGTGCCTACGACACCCAGCCGCCCGTTTGGCCGCGCTGACAGGGCTTCGCGCGTTCGCAACATGCAGCCATACATACAGACACACGCGCACACACCTCTATGCATAATTCTTTTTTGCCCCGCGGTTGTTATTGCAATTTTTCGCATTTCTTCATTTCGCGTTCAATGTGCGTGTCAACCACTTCGAAGGTGGTATGTGTGAGTGTGTGTGGAAGTGCGCATTGTTGCTGTTATATCGTGTCGTATACGCACCGCGCAAAGTGTTTTCAGGCAGACAAACAAACATACAAACATATACATACATACATACATATATGTGAGGCGCAGTGTAAGCGTTTATTTTAATACCAAACAAATTGAGGAAGTCTGTATGTCTGTGTGCATAGATGCGATGACAGCGCTGTCGACGCCAGCTATGCACTGCACACCTCCCCGCTTCGTTACGTCGCACCCACTCGCTATTCCAATGCCAACAACAACGCCGTACTCGCCGACGCTTCGGTCTACTCCACGCGCTCACTTGGCTCACTTGAATTCACTAAAATAGCTATGAATGGCGGCGTGTGTGCGCGTGTGCATGTAAAAGCGTTTGCGTGGCTGTGTGTGTGTGTGCGTAGAAGCGCTGTTGTGCTTGCTCGTGTACTTTGTCTGTTTCGATGCTTTTGCACTTTTATCGGCCTCATTCGCTGCCACTGCCAAATGCTGTTATTGTTTTGCTTTTCGCTTTTTTGTTGCTGTTTTTGTTTTGTGTTTTCATCGCTCTGCCTTTGCCAACATTTTTATTATGTGTTTTTTTTCTTAACTCGCCTGTTTGGTGGTTTTGCTTTGCTTGCTGTTTCGCTGTATGTTTGTATGTATTTGAGCGCAAGTTTGCATGCAAGCCTAAATGTATGCAACATAAAAGTCGATTGGCACGAGCAAATGCCTTGAGTCACCACCACCGTCGACTGCTTTGGTTGTGTATTTTGTAGATTTCTTAAATATGATTTGGCTGTGTTGTTCTTGTTGTTCTTGTTGTCTTTTTTCTATTCTTTGCCAAATCCACAAGTAAGTTTTTGTACTTTGAAGTATTCTGTGGATTTCCTTTTTAACTCACAAATACACCGACCTTGCTCAATGTAAAGATGGTGCTTTCTTATCCCAACAAAGCAAAGCGTTAATTGTCCTTAAATTTTTTCCTCGAAGATAGCAAAAATTATTTGGAAAAGCTTAGTCGACCTTAAATAATTATGTCTTGCTTGGATAGTTTGGAAAACCTTTAGGGTTTGTTTATTGGTAAAAATAATAAATACATTTTAATTCAGTAAAGCTTCATTCATTGTTCATCATCATCACGCGCTAGTAAGTTTGCTTAGATTGAGGTTGTAAAGCCGATAAGCTTGCTAGAAAAGGCAGCAATACCCGAATTCCCTGGGAATGGGAGCGAGCATTGCCTTCGTGCATTCGGGCGCTGGATTTCTGGACTACGCGCGAGATCAGCTCTTGTTGGTCAGAAACCAGCACTTGTGGGGTTGCGAACACCTTCTGGCCAAGAGTAGATCGTAAGGTCCATTAGATCTTAGTTTTACTAGAGATCCTAACTAGACATAGCATACTTTTTACGAACCCGAATTGGCTGGAATGGCTTTTAGCCGCCTTAATAAATTTGTGGCAAGCTACAGGTGTTTTGTCGATATGCGACGGTCTTCTTCATCCATTTCTAGGAGTTCTGGTTATCACAACGGAAAACCGTCTCTAGCAATCCAAGTGGGAGAAATCAGCATTTTAACCTTACCTAACTATAGAATTGTTTAACGATGTTTACCCTGAGAAAACACGGTTTACTTTAAGAATTTTTGGAAAAAGGAAATATCGCCTTTCAGATAATGTCACATAAAATTCAAGAATACATCTCTTAAAATCCTCCCACTTTCGTTTTGATAGACAAGATTATCTGACAACTGTTTTAATGTAACATTATTTCAAACAGTCAAAATAATAAATTTAGGTTAATTACTTGAAATCATTTGATTTAGTTCCGAACTATAAGGTAACTGCATAAGAACCTTCCAACCAGCGCTCGAAGCTGCTGGCGAACCACTATTGATGTTTTGTTCGGCGTTGTGCTGACGGAACCTCTTCTCTTGGCCAAAGCTAACCGCTTCAAGGTGATTGCTTGTTCGAGGCGGTTCAATTTTTGACAGTACGGTTCCGAATTCTGTCATTGGCCTTCATTTTGTCGGCTCAACGCAATTCTACCACGACCGTTTTCGCTTGACGTTGTCGTTGGAGATATACATTTCAACACCAGTAACCAATCGTGAAAATTCGGCTCATGAGGTTTTTTTGCGTTAACTCGTGCGGCAACTATACATAAATGATTCCAAACTTATGACGCTCGGACTCGACGTTTTCCATTATTTTATTGTTATTGGCGATAATAGGCCTTCCAGAGTATCATTCCTACGTAGTATCAAAAGTACTGCATACAGGGTTTGTCCGAAAAGTAATAGGACTGATTTTCTTCTGTACTTCGGAGCGTGTACGCACCGACTGGATTCGGTAGAGTGCGTTCCTAGTTAACGAACGAGCGGCTGGTCAGTTGTCACCGAGCACCTGGAGAGCCAGGACAAACATTTTTGCGCGACGTGTTTCTGTGAGTTGTGCAAGCCGAAAGTGCAGCGTTCGTTAGAGCAGAAGTACGCGATTAAATGCTGAGTGAAACTCGGTAAATCTGCGACAGAAACGTTTGATATGATCAGGTAGGCTTACCCAGATGTTGCTTTAGCAAGAAGTGGTGTGTTTCGGTGGCAACAGGCCTTTCGGAGAGTCGGGAAGGGGTTTTTGATGAAGACCGGACTTTTTTGTTTACGTGCCTGAAAAGGCCGATGAAAGCCAAGCATTTTGAGGCGATAAAGGGGATCCAAGCAGCATGCACCTCGGCTCTCAAGGCTAATCCGGAGGATGCCTTTCGTGACGCCTTCATTGCTTGGAAATCAGCGCTGCATCAACGCAGAAGAAGCCTTTTTTGAAAATGTTTAAAGAATTGTAACGATTGGTTCAATAAATTTTTTCGAATCGCCTCAGTCCTATTACTTTCCGGACAAAACCTGTATGTCTTTCGTATAATATTTCTAGGTATATGTATGTATGTTTGAGGGATCTCCTTTTTGTATAAGAGTTACAAAGGAGCTTCTTTGAAGTCATCAAACGTTTTTGCTTCCTGGTACTCGTACGGAACCTGAAGCCGCATTCAAACTAACTGTTCTCACCATTCTTTTAACCTTTAAGTTGATGAAGCTTAGTTTTTCTCATCGTCTAAAACTTCTGGTGATCCACTGATGGAATACTATGCATATTTATTAAACGAAGTACAAATCAACTAAACTATTCCTATGCCACAAACAATAATTGCTTCTCACAGCATTCCATATTGAATTTTTACACCAACAGGGCTAAACAAACACCACCGCTGATGTAGTACTTATGAGAGCAAATGTTGTTGTCCCATAACTCCAGCTCCACTTCACCCAAATTCCAGAATCGTTTAAGCCGTAACAAACTCAGCTGTCAAAGTGATTAGGAAAATCTGAATTTGCAACGCCAGAATCGCCGGACCGACAGTCAAGTGCTGCACTTTTGGGGCGTTGTGTCACAATTGTTGCACAGTCATTCTTGGTTCAGTGCCAAATATGACAATACAAACAATTTTCCACCAATTAAATCCAGAACGAATGCATAATTCATAACAATGTGGCAGGCAGCGGGGTGCTCGCCGATCAAGTGGCCATAAATAATGCAGCACAACAACAATTAACAAATTTACAGCAACAATTAGGGCTACATTAGAATTAGCATGCAATAACAACTGCACAATAATAACAAGAACAACAACATTATGCGGCGTGGCATGCCGCATGCGCAAATATGCTTAGTCATGCGGCAATAATGTGACCCCAGCAGCAGCAGCAGCTGCGCCTGCAGTGGCCGCATTCACGGCGGCAGGCGCCCAAGCGGCAAAACGCCACTAAACGATGTTGCCGAAATATCTGCGACAGACATCGAACGATCAGCGCGATCAGTCAGTGGCGCATTGGAGCCAGCCACCGTTGTTGCAGCCGATGCACGAGCGAGTGTACGCCGATTCATGGACAGCTCGGTCTGAAGGCATGCATGTATGTTGGCGCGCGTATTGGGCTGGTGGCAGCAATAATACCGCAAAAGTAGGACAACCTGTGTTGAAATCGCATATTAAGTGCGACGTGGCAGCAACGTGGCAAAAACAACAATGGCGGCAACGACGCCCGGCACGACAACAATGGACTTGCAACAAGAGAACCATGAAACAGCGCTGCCACATAACTTACTAAAGGTGTTTGCTGTTGTTGTTGTACTAGAATTTTGAATTTTGAATTCCGCTTTGAAAGGGTACGAAAACATTTTTCGGCGGCGAACTTGTAGATTTAGCGAAAATGGGCGAGGAACTAGTCATAAGGCATGTAAATGTGCGCGCTTCGCTGCCGCCCCCGGCCAAATTGCAGGGCTCAGTGCTCAATGCCCAAAAGGTGAGCGGTAAGTGGCCAGACGAGGCTCAACAACTGCTTAGCTGCGCCGTTGGACGCGTCCGCGGGTGAGTGGCTTGCAGTTTGGCGCAGTGCGACGTCCGCATCGCGGCTCAGCCAGAGCTAAGCGGCGCTTTGGCGCAGTCGCAACTCAAACAGAGCTTGGTCATGTGCATTGCTTGCATTCGCTTGGTGTAAGAGACTCTACACATGTACTTATATACATATAATATACGAGACAATATATAAAGATTTTGGCTTGTTTGTTTACTCATGCCTGTTGTTGTGCATTTGAATATTGCCACTATTTGTAGGGCGCGGTTGCACTGGTGCTCCACTCACACACATAGACCGAATATAAATCATTCGCGCACACATTTACCGGCGTGTAAGTGTTGGCCGTAGAATTGTTCGTGACTTTTTTCGTAACTGGCCTGCAGTGGTGGCCATTTCTGGCACGCCATTCGAAACGTGACGCTGCGTCGGCCGGTTTGTGGGGCTGCGGCATTGTTTTGAGTCGTGGGAGGTGCTTGAACTATAACACCAACGTGCTTTTTAAATATTTTGCATTTATTGATCCAAGAATTGAAATTTGGGTTATTTTTTTACCTCGCCGATATACAACAAGCCTCAGTTGGCCAGTTCGGTGGACCTTATGGTGATGAGAGAGAAGGAAGAGAGATTTCGTTAGAGTTGAGAAATGCTTAACTTATTCGAGCAATGTTTAGCTCAACTAAAGCTATTGCGTCATAGAACTGGGTCTGGGGAACCACATTTGATGCTTTGCGATGTTTAGGGTTAGCGATGGTAAGGATTAGCTAAGTTGTCGTCGACGTTATCCAACGGAAGGCCCAAGAAACGTGCTGTTTCGACTGGGTCGGACCAAAGGGATATGAGTGTTAGATGAGTAGGGTTGGTGGGGCATGCAAAGAGATGGCCAGTGTCATGCGGAGACTTATTGTACGCAGGACATATATTGGATATATCGGGGTCTGTTCTGAATAAGCAGGAGTTTAACCTCCTACAGTATCCAGAACGAAGCTGGGAAAGTGTCACTCTCGTTTCTCGCGGCAACTCGAGCTCTTCGTCTGCAAAGGGGGGTGGTTTGACTGCGAGTACGCCATTCCCTGGAAGTGAGTCGTTGAAGGTGTTGATGGCTCCACTGTGACTGGCGGTCAGTGTTTTTCGGAAGTTTGTTGCGCCAGAAGTTTGGTCGACGTATTGCCTGTTGTCGTCAACATAGTTGAGGTATGACCTCTTGATGTTTCTAGAAGACGGTTCTGCTTCAAGTAGGTGACTGCAAGGATGATTTCTGCGAATGCATCCCAGCAGAAACTGCCAGGAGAGGAGTTCATTATACTCCTTAACTGGGAGCATACAGGCCTCATATGCAGGTGTTCGATAGGAGACATCAAGGTCATCCCGTCGTAATCCGGAGTGCAGTATTCTGACAGGTCTGAAGCTTCCTCGTCTACGTTTCACTGTATCCTGGCGACCATATTAATGTGGCGTAGTTAAGGAACAGGCAGCTAAATGCTATAATGACTCGATCAGAACAATGTCTTCCAATATTGCTATCCGCCGCACATACCACTCCACTCGCTAGATAACAATAACAAAATTGAACAATTATCAGAATCCTCAAGTCTTTCAAAATAAATGTTGATTATGTGAAAGCATGTAAAGCAATACGTTGCATACTTGTCGGCGCTAACGCCTGACATTGACCCAATTCGAGCGAATGGTGACTTGCGTGTTGGCGATTAAAACCGAAATTTCCGATTTTGCTTGATCATGCGCGTGAAAGGGTAAAAAGTAAAGGTGCGATAATTAGATTTAGCGTGAAGTGCGTATTTCAGGTGTGAAGCTTTCAGCAAAGCAACAAAAAAAAAAACAAATACAAAATCAAACAAAAAGAGCCGCAATATCGACACATGTGGTGTGAAATGAAAACAAAAAGGCCAAAGCGCCAGCAACAACAAAAGTGCGCAGTTCATTAAAATGATAACGGCATAAATATTGTAGTCAATCAATTAAAACGCATTGTTACTTAAAAAAATATAAAAGCTTTGCGCTGGTGACTGACAATTGTCAATTATTTGACAGCTTGAATGACACGGCCGCAGGCGAAGTGCGCGGCTATGTTGGTGGCCAAATTGATTGCCGCGCTGCAGCAGCTGCAAAAGCCATTTGCTGTCGCTGCTACAATTAATATTAATGAACTAATTCTGGCATTTGAACTTCAACTTCACGCATACATGCTTACATACATGTATACGCAGACGTTGTCAGCAGTCAATATGCTTACTTCGGCTGTGTCAAAAAATAGATCAGTCAATTACTTTGTGGTAGCAACGTTTCAGTTGTCACACCTACAGAACATATAAGTATATATATGTATATATGTATTTACAATGCTTGTAGTCCATTGAGTGTCACTTACATGACATAATACATAAATAATAGTGAGCGTGTGGGGAGCGTGGTGGCAAGTGGCTGTCAATGCCACCTGCGGTTAGGTCGCAGCATCATGGCTTTAGCTTGCATTTGTGATTTTCGCGCCTAATTCATTATTTCAATATTTTTCTCTTTTTACTGACACTTATCGCCTGCAACTAGTTACAGTTATTTGTGGCTGTGCGATCGATAGAATTTTCTTTCAATATGATTTTGACCCAATTTCCAAGGAGCGCGCAAAGCACTTGAGTTGACAGCCTCGCTTGGAGCGTGTAATTTGCAAAGAAAATAAAAACTAAAAGCTGCAAGAAAAGCAAACACGCTCAAGTAGCGATTGCTTTGAGCTACCGTACGCGCTGTGCGTAGCTGAAATTCAAAATAAGCGCAAAATTGAAAGCTTTTGTCTCTGACACATAATTTGCTTGCCTTTTGTTAGGTTATAAATGATAGCGGACCAATATTTTAGACTTTCTTGTATTGCGTAATTTGAAATAAATTTTTTTTGCAATGAATTTTCGGAAACTTTACCGTTATATCATGCTTGAATATATATATCAAAATTTCGGGGTTTTATTGCACTTTTCAACCGCTGTGCCATAACAAGTGTCACGTTTAAGGCTTTTGTTGCTGTTGTTATAAAAATATTGTCACAAAAATATGCAAATTACCTAATATTGCATTGTAGTATTTCATTTTATTGGTTGTTGTCAAAAATTAACTTTGCTTCAATAAAAACGTTTTTTCGTGTTGTTGCAGCTCATTTACTTAATAGCTGGAATTAAAACGAAATAAAAGCAATTTTTAGCAAGGGAAGCAGCTTTTGATTATAAAAGCTGACGAACATTGCGCTGTAAACTTAACATACAACAAATTGAATTGTTTATTGCGCTCATATAAGTTTTATGGTTGAAGAGGGTCCACTATTACCGCACACCACGCTTCATGGCCTGGACATTCAACAAAGTAGGGGCATGCAGCTTAAAGTCGCTTACTTAGCAAACTTTGCTAAATAAGTGCACTTGCTGTAAGCAATTGTTACTTGAAGATGACTTATATTACGTCAAAAATATTTTTTGATAAAAAATTTCAACTTTCAAGACTTTTATAAATGTTTTTAATTTGAGGATGCTTTCTTATCTGCTCTAGGTGGGCTAAATTAAATACATGTGTAGTCTAAAACAGTCTGATAATTCTGCTTGGCTTTCTTTTATATTGAGCACTTGGGAAAGGGATAAGCTAACATTTTTTTTGGGCGAAGCTTGTCGAGTTTTTGACCAGCATCGGTGCTCAGTTGTCTACCAATAAATTTTTGGAAATAAAGGGAGAGAAGAGTCATCTAATATATTTAGATATACTAAAGTTGAAAGTTGATTCAAAGCTTAAGTAAGAACCACTGTGTTATTAAGCTGAAAAATAGGTTGTGTTTTGAAAAATCCGGGATCGTTTAGAAAACATCTGATATCTGCTGGTAAAATCCGACATATTGAGACATTTTGACCTAAGTTAAGCAATATTTAATAAAAAATCTATATTTATAGTACCTATATCATTTCAAATGTCTCTAAAGATTAGTATATTTAAACTCTATTAGTCAGTAGTGATCTTTCTAAGACTTAAAAAAGTAAATTTTAAGCTGTAGACTATTTTTCGTAAAGTTGCAAAACCAAATATTCCATCATATCTCATTTAAAGTTTTTTCTTTAAGTTTTATGTCGTTTTTTCCACTTTTTCAAGCCGAATTTGACAGTATTTAATAAAAGCCGTGTTGGCTGTTCAACTGACCCAAATATACTATATTTGAAACAACCTTTAAATCTAGTTTAAATCGGGACATACACATTTTCGAGGTACGAGATTCACCTTTTTACCAAATCTTATATACTAACGGTCTCATAATAGCTACATTTTGGGACTTGTTTCACAATGTTCTGAGTATAGATGATACTCATATTTGAAGGTTTCTCTGCAACATTATAATCTTCACATTATTGAAAAACACTGATTAAAATATCTGGCCTTCAAGGTTTGGTTCTTTTCTTTTTTATAGATCCTTTTTTATATGTAAGCCTTATTTGCTTTTTTTAATAATTAGTCTAATATCTCTACTACCCCATTCATGCCTAACGAATGTTGTAAAATTAAGGAGACATAAATTGTAGGTATCCACTTTAAATTATGCAAATGGAAAAAGTATGTATGATACATAGACCAACAATTTGTGGCCACGAAGCTCTTGAATAGACGCCCTGATTCATGCAGCCAACTACGGCAGTAATTACCCACAAATGACTAATAAAATAGCTTACAAGTATAAACGATCAAGATAATGAGAGAAGGTGAAATCCGTCTGTGCGTGGATATCTTGATGAAACATGGTATACATTTCCAACATTTTTGATCGGTCCGTTTATATGACGATTATGTGCTGTAGTAGTTCGATCTGAACAATTTGTAAAATGTTTATTGACTCCAAAAATTAACAATGGTTGTTATGGCTTAATGTAAGCAAAAGGATCATTGACCTCAAAAAAATGTGAACAAAAGCTTCACTGACTTCAAAATGTAAACAATGGTTTTTGACTTGGTTAAATGGAAACAAAAGGATTGCTAACAATATAAAATGTAAACGAAGTTGCACACGTTCGATTTTTCCCAGGAATTGCTTATTACCGTCGAGATATCTTCACGGAGTTTTCTTCGGATCAGTGTTGAAAGCTCCGCTACGATCTACCAATATATTGTTCTGTTCGGACAAGTATAGTATATAGTTGACATACAAACTTCAGTATAAATATAGTGTATTTTTTATACCCTTTTATACTATAAGATACTGTGTGAAGGGTATTAAAGCTTCACTTTTTTCTAGTTTAATACACAGAAGATATTTCCTCTGCTTTGATCCTTGCGTATAAAACATTCGGTTATATCCAATCATATCCCCACCTTACTTGTTAATATTTTTAAATATCAAATAACAATAATTATTTATATTTGGTTGACTTTATTAGAATGGACGAACAATTGAAGCAGCACCAACCGAGAAGCACAGCAAACGGCGCACACACAAACATATAAACAACCATACGACACATACATACATACAATTAGACAAGTGGGTTTGACAAGTATTTATCACCGTTTTAAGGCAAATTTATGTGCTGTTTCGACATTATCACCTTGTTTGTGTGTACGTGTGTGTGCTGTGTCAGTTGCTTGGCATTTGCCTAATTCCAATTGTTTCTGTGGCATTATGACGCAACTGTCGTTCGTTGATTGACTCGTGCCAGCGCCTGACCTTCCAACTGCCAACTACATACAAATCTAAGCACTTACATAAGCAGAAATACACCGCCCTGCGTTGGGCTATCCACACAGACCGTGCCTTTCAGCTCTTTTGGCAACAATGACTCGCTATAATTATTGTTATTTGCCCTTTCTGATCATTTCCACAATTCATACTTGGTAATGGTAATCGTAATCAATGTACTATTTACCGCTTTGCTTTGGCTTAAGTATGCACGAAGTCTTAAGATCGTATCGAACTTTGCGCTAATCAAAATTTTCTTCCTCCATTCAAATGCATTCTGTGTGCATTTGTCTCGCCGGCCGTCGGCCGTCGCTTGTCGGTCGCCATGCTGGTGGGGGCGTTCGGCGCGTTGAACTCTGTAACGGTGCTGGCAAGCGTTCGTACTTCGAAACCAAATCGAATTCAAACAATTTTTGGGAGTGGTTTGTTAAAGCAAAAGGTACGCAATTAATGACTTCTACGCGGTGACTTAAGTACCTCCTTTGTACTCTCGGCGACGGCAAGGAGTGTAGGAGAAAAGCTCGTTTTATTGAAATCGAAATGTAATCGAAAAGCAATACTTTGCCTAATCAGCTATTTATTTGTTTATTTTTTTTTTGTTTTTCTAAGTAAATTTTTGTTTGCATAAGATAATTGTTCAATATTTGAAAATGAAAAGCAAAAAAGGCGCACACAATCGCCTTTGATTGGGTAATTTAGCTTTTGATTAGCATCTAATGAGGTTCTAATGAGACGTTGCTGCCACGTGTTGTAATTTTGCTTACAATCACCATTGTTATTTAAACTAATAAATTATTGGTATGCTAATTATGATGGAATTTTTAAAAATTGCTTTAGGCGCTGCGCCCAAAGTTAATTCCACAGGCTTAAAGGCGTCAGCAGTTTTTTAAATATGTAGGTCACAATAGTAACTGTCCAAGGCAAAGATACCATATTTAACAAATCGTTCAGGGTAGTGAACCGAAACTGTGAAAGGTATTATATTTTCGGGCCGCCGAAGTTGATATTTTTCCTTGTTTCAACTTAGTTTTCTATGCCATGAAATTAATTTCTCTCGATAACTTAGAAAGGCTTTGAGAATTTCAAAGTTAGAAATCCTTCGGTCCAACGGAGAGATCACATTTAGACTCTTATGTTCAGTCCATTATCAAGTCAAACGAAAAAAACCTAACTACAGATATTAGCTATAGGCAAATCGCCCTGAACTTTCTTTCTTTTTTTATTTGACCTGGATGTCTAAGTGTGTGAGATCGTGGTTTATTTTTATTTGATCTGGCAACAGCGGAACATTCAAGGAGTAAGTGTTGAGATGTTTTTGAACCCTCTTCTTCCAAACAGCTGATGCAGGTGGCATCTGATAAATTGTTTTATCTAACTGCATGAGTGCCCATCGGACAGTGTTCAGTAAAAACTCCCTCAACCATTGAAAGGTGAACCCTGTTGAGATTGCAGAGCTCCCTAGATCTCTTCCTATTTATCTCAGGCCCGAAGGACCTTGTGACTGCACAGCTGCTGGTAGTAGACCAAGGGGGAACTGGTCTGAATCCCAACAGTCTAGCAGTAGACTTCAAGAACCTATACGTTCCCATTCCTCATTTATTGCGATTGAAGTACCTAGACCTCCTATCAAGCTCATCAGCCTTACCAGTCTAATCATAAAGTAGCTCAAAGCTAGAGATAAGCAGTATAGACATTCCTTCATTGGTTTTGGGTACTACTATCGGAGTGGATAGTCCACACTCTGAATGAGGCTGAGCTTCGGAGCAGTAAATCTACCGTTGCCTTTATGGCAACTAATTTTTTCGCGATTGTAGTATTTTTCTGCGCCTTCCAAATTCAATAGAGTATTTTGGGTTTAACTATTGTTTCAAAGAGCCAAGGATCTTCTTTTATAGATAGTTACCATCTTTTGCCAGTACTTCTTCTTCCGATGAATTACTTCCTATTTCCTCTATATAGGGTTTTCAAGAATGGTTCTTGTCTAGGATGAACCTAAATACAAGGCGCGGTCTCCTTATTACTGATAGTTGTGCCTCCAGGATTTTGTACTTCCTGGCGAATAAAACCAGTCTTGTCCTGTTACTACAGTTCAGTTGCTTGCTATGATAAGGTGCCCCTGACTTATGTCATAGACGGTATTTAGAAATTTTGCCTCAATCATGAAAGCTACCGATCCAGAGAAGTGTCGAGAGGACTACCCCTTGTGGGCTTCGCTGAGAAGTTTGAAGATGAGATGCTTAAGGTTCGATACAACCGCAAACCTATTCAAAGCTCTAATGATCGCTTATGACAATATATCTTTGAATGCCCCAACGACATCGTAGAAGGTCCCGAATGAAAACTCCTCGTTCCTCATGCTCCTCTCGAGCCGGGTGTGCAAGACAGTGTCCACTGACCTACCTACCAAAGGCGGCTTAAACGTATTTCTTAATAGAGCACTTTTCTGAGATGAAAGAAGTTGGACTACAAATTAAAAAAATATTAAACACTAGTCGTATATATACGTACTGCCAGCTACTATTTGAATAAGCTAAATTGCGCCACACCAATAACTTTCATTTGTGCCTCCGCTGCAGATCTTATCCATATGTTAATATGCTGTCGGCCACATTAGTCAAATTGCAACACACCAAACTATTTCTCAAAAACCAAAAGACAGAATTTCTCACTCGCTACAATATTTGCATAAAACCCAGTATTCATTGGGAGCTTATGCTGTATCTATATTTACAAATGTGTGTGCGTGTGTAGGTCGAGCGAATTCGTGTTGGACTCTTGCGCCTCCTGTTGGCTTTGTTACAATTTCGAATATTTCTTCTTGCATTTCCAATTGGTTACAATTCCTGCACGACTATTGCCCATTTCGGCGCAGATTAATTACACACCCCTGGGCATGGCCGTCCGAAAATCGTAAATGCGACGAATGGCAACTTCGTCACGGCGCGGCACTGGGTGACTGGGTTACACGCTGGACTAACAACCGAATTTAGTAACTAACTAACTAACTGGCGAGCACAAAAAGAGTTAAAAATAGCAGCAACACACAGCTGACACACTGGCTGGTTAAATGACCGGCTTACAGTCACTGGACATACAGACATGCAACAACAAAATGCTGCGAATATGAGTTCGTATGTGTGTGATTGGTAAGTGACTGTGTGGCATACAAGGCGACAACCAAAAACCTAAAAAAATTAAAAAAAAAGCAACACACCAGTCAACCACGACAAGCGTCGCTGCGAGTGTCGTTACTCCTTTATGACGGGATACCGAATATTATCGCTGTTATGAAATTACGAATGTGGCGATTTTCGGGCAGTGACAGTCTTAGCGCAGAAACTGCAATTCTACTTGGAAGGATGCTTTTCAGCTGCTTTATTTAGTCATTATGGACGTTAGCGCTCACTTCTAGTAACTAAATATGAAATTAAATGCTAAGAAAATGTGAGAACGCCAGTTGGAAACGTGTGGCGAGGTACACATTCATTTGGGCGAGGGTTGGTATAGAAAATATAGCCGCCACATATATTTGTGGAAAGCAAAAGCACGAACACACAACTGCTTTTCAGGCATGTGCTTTAGACGAAATATGGTTGGATTTTGTATATTGACAATTATAACTTTTTTTGCTTCTGAGCTTCTTGAAAGTTGTATAAAATTCACCAGTAGACGAGGAAATACGAAAATGTCGTAAGCCGTCTCCCGCGGTTGCCAATATAGCCTATTATAGTCAGAGTGCCAACATCCAGCAATGTTCGCTTTTTTAAGAATCAATAAATTTTTCTATTTTGTTTTCAAAGCGCTTTGTCCTTGCTGGTAGAAATATATCCGAACTATACAATTCCGCTACTTTCGACGTCGAAAATCGTTGACGTGGCAATAAACTCTTGATATGAGGGAACAAAATGAAGTTAATGCGTCTTAGCATCATATCGTTGATCTGGCAGGTCAAAATTCAGTTGCTAGCGTCATCTATGTTTCAGATGATCCATACGTTGAGTCCAATTTTCGATGACTCGTTCAAGTATTTCGACTGGTAACTGGTAACTGGCGAATGGCACGCGTAATGTTTTTCTCCAAGGCCTGAATCGAAGCGGGATTGTCCGCATAGACTTTAGGCTTTATATATCCTCATAGGAAAAAGTTTAACGGTGTGATATCACATCTGAATGCTCAATCGACCTGCCCAAAAGGTGAAATTATCGTATCACCGAAGTGTTCTCTCAATAACTCCATAGATTGATGCGATGTGTGAAAAGTGGCACCGTCTTGTTGAAACCAAATGTCATCGAGATCACGAGCTTCAATTTCAGACATCAAATAGTCGGTTACCATGGCGCGATAACGGTCGACATTGACGGTTACGTTTTCCTCGGCATCATTTTTGGGAAAACATGTACCGATGATTCCACCGGCCCACAAATCACACCAAAACGTTTTTTTCTTCTGGATCAAATGGCAGCTCTTGAATCTCTTCAGATTGCTTTTCGTCCCAAATGCGGCAATTTCGCTTGTGCACATACCTATTGAGCCAGAAATGGGCATCATTGCTGAACAAAATTTGGCTCGAAAACGTCGGATCTTCTTGGAACTTTGCAAGAGCTCATAGGTTGAAGCGATGTCGCTTGGGAAGACCGAGCGGATTCAGTGCTTGCACAAGCTGTATTTTGTTTCCGTATAAGATCTCGACGTATACGAGTATTGCGCCAAGCTGTTTCATAGGCCAGTCCGAGTTGCTGCAAACGGCGCCGAATCGACTCTCGACGACCTTCGTGTACACTCTCAGCTACGGCTGCTTTATTTTCTTCACTTCGTGCTGGGCGTGGTGTACTCTCTCGGATATTATATTATATTTTAAAATATCTCGTACAATATTGTTTAAGACTCTCACGAAGTGTAAGAAATTTAGCTCGAGTTCTGTTGAATCACATTTTTTTCTGATCAATCCGACCTAACCAGCCTGTGACCTAAGTATGTGTGTATGTCTGCATGAATGCTATATGAGCACCTCAACGCCAAAATTGTCAAGCGCTTGCAACGGTAAATTCGGTGCTGCAACGCTGACGACCGCCAAATGGCCTTCGGACGTTTTCGTTGCTACAAGCAACCTGCGCTCTGCTCCATTTCTGCGCAATGGCTGCGAAAATTTACGATTCGGTTTCTTAACTGCATTTTTCCGATTTGCATTTTAAATTTTTCTAGGCCTTCGTGGCGTGAAAAAGCGCTGGTGTTATGTAATTTGCTGCATTCATTGCCCACGTAAGGGAGAATTGATCATTTAACACTTTGCCGTAAAACGCAAAAACAACAAAAAACGGTAAACACACATACATTGATACATTCATGTTAAAAATGTCACGATTTCGCTTTTATGCCGAAATGTTTCGCGGCTCGCGTGGGTGTAAAGTGATCGTATTTGGCGTAATAAAAATACAACAACAACATCACAAATAAGCCATAAAATTACAGCAACAAGCAAAGTGTGACAATGGCGGCGCCGGCCAAAGGATATTGCTGTTGTTGTAGCACGTTTGTAATTTTAAATTTATTCCTTAAAAGTGTGCATAAATCGCAAGCGAATGTGGCGTTGAATTATTACCCGCATGTGAGCATACAAATATACATACATGCAGACAGACACTCGATGGCAACTCATATGGTTGTTGTTGTGTGTAGAATGTTTGTGCATTTATAGGCGACAATTAAGAAATTCCTAGCAGTTTGTTAACAACAAGTAATTAGCGCCGCACTTAACACAAAGCCACATACATACTGACGTACATACACACATGTCGGATATATTGCCTTTTCGGGTCTGTACGAAGTTGAGAAATACCTTTTTTGGCTTAAATAATGGGAAATATATGTTGTGTATGTGTGTGAGAATAGAAATCTGTAAAAGACAATAAAATATGGTTATATAAAACGCCTTCAACTCTCTGTGTAATGACGGGTCTCTTATCAAAAAATTCGCATCCGACAGTAACAACAAACTTCTTCAATTTAACCGAAAAAAAGTGAACAACTGAGCAGCTGATTTAAGTGTTAGAATGGCTTGCTCTTCGCTCTATATACGGTTATGTTATCATTGGAATATATGCCGCTTGTTTGTTCTATTCACCACTCGCTAAGTCACCGTAGTAGATTGTAAGCTTTATAGCTTTAAAAGTGATTATAAGAATTTGTTAATTTTTTTAAAGAAATTTTTCATAAAAATAGTTGAAATGAGAAGATTCATGTGTCCCTTCTATTAAGAGAACTTAAAATTGAAAAATGTGATTCTTTTTTGTTCATAAAATTTTATGAAGTTGAATCTACTTCACGTATTCTGAAAGCAAAATGCTCGCCGATGAGTCCCAGGTGCCGTAAGAATTCACTTTTCTTCATTGACATGCACATTGTCACTGCAGACAGGGTCTAAAATAAGTTTTTACAACCCCTTTGTAATCATTACCTTAAAACTTACATCAATAAATGCTCGGCACAACCTGGGGACTCTCTCCCTCTCTCATGCACTGGTGCTACACGGATATTGAAAGACCAATTCTGCTCGGCGGGACGACTACGGGTTGCAGGAGTATTTACATATAGAACCCTTGGGCATAGTTCGGTGGGTAATGGCGGTTTGTCAAACTCCGACTAAATAATCCCACTTTTCAATAGGAAAAGAAGGTTCAAAGCAATCATAGAAAAAGATGCCTGTCGTAAAGGTATGTTAGCTACGCGCAACACTCTAAATATCTATACGGATGGCTCGAAAATGGACGATCGAGTTGGTGCTGGAATATACTGTCCAGAGTTAGCCATAAGGCAGCATTTTAAGTTGCCGGACCACCATTCCAGTAAATATATTTCATGCTGAGGTCTTTGCTATTGCTAAAGCAGCGGAACTGGCCTCTGTAACTAACTGCAGGCAATACCAGAGTCAACATCTACGCAGACAGCCAAGCAGCAATCAAGGTAGTAACTTCGTATATCATATCGGTCAGAAGTGTCCCAGTGTCACAGTGGAAAGTGTTGCAAGAAGAAAACAACTTCACTTCTACTGGGTGTCATGCCACAAAAGTATCGAGGGCAATGAAATAGTGGACGAGATGGCCGAGAATAGTGTACGGTGAACACCCAAAAACGTGATCACCATTGGGAAACCCATGCATTGTCTATACGACGATCTTGATAGAAGCATGGTAAACATGAACAAGCTACCTAGGTGTAAAACTGCAAAAGTTAATAGCAAAACAGTAGAGTGTAAGCAAACAAAATTCCTAGTGGCACTCGATAGAAGAGACTGTAGGAACATGATCGCAATACTAACTGGTCACTGTCTGGTAGCGACACACGAAGAATGGGGCTGACAGATTGAGAAGACTGCAGGAAACGACTAGTGCAACGCACCAGGGAAACAATGGAGCATCTCTTGTGTACTTTTCTCGCATTGACAGGACTACGCTGTACGCATCTGAGATCCCCACGGTATGATACGCTGGAGGAGGTATCGAGGTAATAAAGTTGCAAAGTCTGTTAAAATTCGTGTCAAGCGCAGGCATTCTAAAGAATAACTACTCCTCATGGACCTAGTAACTGAACTCCATCTGATATCGCAAAGAACCAAAACTGGTCAATATGTGGCTCATTGGCTTACCAGACTAACCTCACTTAACCTACATCGATAGTATTCGAAAAATGTTTGGGTAGGATCTAAAAGATTCACAATATTTCTTTAACATATTTTTTTGTTATTGGTTCGTTTACTAAGATATTTCGTATGATGACAACGGCTGATCTTATTGAATTTTATCGCAGTCAATTTCATACTTAATCGCTTTACCGTTATATATTTGAACAGCAGAAGGCTACTACTTCTTGGTAATAAAATTTCTTAAATTTTGTAGAATAGTTTGGTGTTCTTTCGAAGATGGAAGCTCGCAAACAGCACTTTCGGTATAATATTTTACTGTTTTACCATCAAAAGGGTAAAAATGGAGTTCAAGCAAGTCGAAAATGATGCGATGTTTGCGGAGAAGATCTGTTGACCAAAAGCAATGCCAAAATTGTTGGCAAAATTTCTTTCCGGCAATTTCGATCTTGAGGTTGTAGTCGATGTGAATAAAATATAGTCGTTGGTCGATACAAATCGTAGAATAAAAACTCGAGAGATTGCTAAAATATTAAAATTAGTCTAACGCGACCGTTCGCGAGCGCGTTACACGTCTGGGATTAATTTCGAAGCTATAAAAATGGGTCCTTCATGTTTTTCCAGAACGAAATTTGATTCGTCTCAGACAGAAAGACAAAGAAGTCAAAGAAGTGATTCCTTTTTAAAGGACATCTTAAAAGTGGGTTGTTTACAAGAATGTGAGTCACAACAGACCATGGTCTAAATAGAATGAACCAGCTCGAAGTACTGCAAAGCCGATAGTGACCAAAAATAAGGTTATGTTGTCTGTTTGGTGAGATTTCAGGATTAATTCTGAAGTGTATTGTGATCAGCTGGACAAATTGAGTGATACACTCAAACAGAAGATGCCGGAATGGATCAATAGAAAAGGTGCAGTGCTTCACCAAGATTATGCGAGACCTCATACAAGTTTGCCAAAAGCTTTTAAAGCTTGAATGGGATGTGCTACCATGCCCACCATATTCTCCAGACTTGGCACCTTTGAACTATTTTTTGTTCCGGTCTCTGCACATTTTTTTCGATAGGGTAACTTTCACCACAAATCACGACGTCAAAAACCACTTGTCTCATAGTTTTGTCTGCAAGGAGCGAAAATTTTATGAGCATGAAATCAATACCTTGACTGAAAGGTAGCAAAAGATATTGGCTCAAAATGGAGAATATATATTTTCATATCTTTTAAACACAAACAAAAACTTTGCTTAAATTGCATTGAAAAACTAAATTAAATAGTGAACGACCGAATAGTATTTGCTAAACCAACAAGAAATATACATAATGAGTGCAGTCCATTCAAAGATCCTGTTTTTCCGTTTTTTCTTCCGTTTACTTTGATTTTTAAAAGAAATGTATATAGTCACGTAAATACTGTTTGTTTGTTGTTTAAAATACAAATTTACAAAAAAAAAAATATTGAAGTTGCAGCCAATCATAATAACTTTTACATAATGTTTTTTTGCGTTGGTAACAGCGAGTACATGGAAACAATCGAACCGGATTTAGAACCAATATAACAAAAAAAAACGGAAAAAAACGAAAAAATCCAAAACCGAGTTTGAAAGACATTCGCTTGTTATAGGAAAATTATGATATTTTGTGTGCCCAGCGCAATTCGATTTGCAATTATTTTATATTTATAACTCCAGGCCGCGCAGCTACGCCCTCATGCAAGAACAATGCCACACATGCGCAGCTGACAACAATTATGGCACTATCCCACGCAAAAGAACACGACCCAAGGTCGCTCACTACCACTCACAAACGCGCAAACGAGAATGCGCCGTTACAAAAAACATCCATACATGAATATATATTTTAATTGGTCATATGGGAGCTCGTAACTGTGTATGTATGTATGTGAGCAATCTCTTATAAACAATTACGTGAAATATTCACTATTTTTTGTTGTCAGGCAGGGAATTTGCGCTGAAAACATGTTTTGTAAATAAAAGTTTAGTTTCGGAAAGAAGGCAGCGCTCAAATCCGCGCAGTATTGCAGGATTAACGTCATGAGCGGTCGCGCATGCGCGGTAGCTAAATACGAATGCCGAACATTGCTAGCTTATTATTGTGGTGGTAGCCAATTGGTGTTATTAAGTGTTGCCAGCGCTTGCCGGAAGAGCGCTAAGCAGGAGCTAAATAAATATTCGCAAACACTCCCAGATAATTATAATTGCAACAATAATTTAGTGTTCGTTATTTATTGAAATGTCACAGGACTTAACAACAATAATAATATGTATGCAGAAGTATATATTTTTCTACCAAGTGAACTTTACTGCATAGGTGCTAAAAGATTTCAGATTAATTTTTACACTTCGTTTTAGTTATTGGTTAAGTTGGGGGTTTTATAGCGGCAATAAAAATTATTATTGTTCTAAATTATTATAAAATTAATTAATGAATATTCATATTTTTCCATTCCATTAAATTAATACTTAAAATTAAATACGCATTAAGGTGGGTCGGTTTTTGTGGGTAAAAATTCTTATATCATAAATATTAAAAAAGTAATTTTACCGAACCATTGTCACGCCCACAAAACGTCATTACTCGAAAACCTACAAATAAAGTGCCATAACTATGCTTCACAATAGGATACAAGGCTGTTATACAGTAAAACGAATTGCATTCGAATGTGTGCCGCCGTCTAATAAGTATAATATTTATATTTCTTAAAGCAGAAAGTGAAAGTAGGTCAAATCGGATGATAACCCCGCCAACTCCCCATATGACGATTTTCTTAAAAGCTACTAAAAGTGTGATAAATCAATAACTAATTTACGTGAAATACATTCAATTTTACATTCAGCATGGTACAAGAGGACTTTATGGGAGCGGGTATGAAAATTTAACGATGGGTGTGACACCGAACACTTTTAGGTAAAACCACACTTCTCGGGACCTGCTCCACCGATTTCAACCAAATTACCTACATAGCATTATTCTAATATTTCTATGTTACAGTGCGAAAATTTAGGAAATCGGACTACAACCACGTCTACTTCCCATACAACACAAACTAATATAATGGGATAAACCTTTCCAAAAATAGTGTGTTTGAGGTGTGCTACATTATGACCAAAATTTGCCCAAATCGAAAAAACTGTTCAAGCCCTTAGGTCCTGTATATGTGGACCCCAGTGCCCATGGCTGATTTTCTTACTGGAAATATTGATCAATGATAATAGTAGTTTTGATAATAGCTTGTTTTAATGTCAAAAATGGGTTGGATCTCATCGTATATTTCCTTTAGCCCCCATTTAGTCAACATAAAGACTTCCGGGTAACTTTATACCCCATATATCAATCAATATATGTGTTATCTCAATGAAAATCAGAGAGCATAAGCTTGACCGAGCCCCCATACAACTAATATTATGACTTTCAAGCACCTGGCTGACTTTACTCCATATGATTGGTGAATGCATGTGAGGTATCTTAAGGGGTTACATGGGTTTATAGGTTTCAAAATATCTAATTTTTATATTGTCTTATTAAATTATACAACACCTCTAGAATATTTTCCTAAGTTTTCAAATAAATCGAGTATAGTTTCGGAGATTCAGTCTTGAAAAGTTATGCGCTCGAGGAGAGCTAGGCTAAGTGCGACGTCTTTAAACGCATTTTTCCCGAAACCGTGCTTTTGAAGTCGATTGCCAAGATTTTTCGAGAATTACTCAAACGATCTTCATGGAATTTTACACAGGTCTTTGAGATACAATGCTTAAAGACTTGGGTGAAGGCTTTTTTCGATTACAACTATTTGAAAAAATGTGCCGAAATTTTCACCAAAGTTTGAGTTTTTTTTTCCAAAAATTTCAAAATTTCTTTGTTAATAGTGTGCGATTAGTCTGTGGCATGTAATTTGTGTGTAGGCTTGGTTAAAATAGATACAAGAAAGTAAATATTATCATCAACTGCCATAAACTACTTATAGTGCTTTTCGCGTTTTTGTTATTCTAACAAGTTTTATGCCGAATATGTTGTTCAGTAAGTATTATTTGTGTATAAAATTGCTTTAAAACAGGTGCTCGAGTATACCTGAGAAATTTCAAAATGAATGCAATCAGCCATTCCCTTTTCCTTTCTCGATAATGATTTCCGTCTTTTCATCTGACTTTAAACCGTTAAGGTAACCGTTAGTTCCGATCCTCTACTTGACGTTCTCTACATCAACAAAACATATATTAAATTTTGCCTCTTCGCTTGTGTTGTTATCATATAAACATATTTTATTTGAAGATTTTCATCTTCTTCTTTCTTTTTTTATATTGAAGCTTTCTTTAAATCGTTGTTTCTGTATTTTAAGACTCGCCTTAGTACATTGGCGCATACAACTTTTTGCGGACGTTCCAAAAAACCAAAAACGAACAGAGCGTGAACCCCATAAAATAACTGGCATTAATTACTCATGATTTCAGTTAAATACTAAAAAAAAATGCATGACAGATTAAAACCGTTAAATTAGCAAAAATAATTCTGACAAATACTCGAAACCATTAGAAGTTCGAAAACAATTAGAAGTTAATTTAACAACTATAATTACAAAACTAAAATAAAATCTTTTATATTGACGAATGGAAGCCAGAATCAGCGCGACAAAGATTAAAAAAATCATTTTATAAAAAACGATTCTGGTACTAAAAAATACAAAATTGTATGCAATAACCTAAAAAACAAATCAAAAAGGGTTATCACCAATAAGACGTCGCCAGTTGACGCAACTACAACTTGCCACAATTTATGTGCCTCGGCGACAATTAATTTGTTATTATTTTGAAGCCCACTTCCTTGATTAATAAGCGCGTGGGCTTTGCGTGCATAAAACGCCGCTAAAACTGTCACGAGCGTGTGTCCGGCAAAATGAATGCGTTCAGCTCTAGGCCATAAAATTTTACGCGGCAACACAACGGCCGTAATGAGTAAACAAAATCGCAGGCGAATCAATTAAGAAAAGCAAGCAGGACATCTGTTGAGATGTCACAGCTGAAATCGCGGTGATATATCGCATAAAAAGTAGCGGGCAATATGTTACATGCATGCAAACACAGGTGTGGTTGTGTGTGTGTGCAGCAGCAAAGTCTGTAGCTGATGGCGTTGCAACGCCCGTTTGCTGTTGCAAAGGTTCATTGCGGTGGTTGAAGGACGCATGCGCCAATGTAAAGCGCTCTTACTCATATGTATACATTTTGGCAGACAGACAGACAAAAACAACGCGAGCAACGCAGATTTATTGTTGGCATGAGGTCAAGTGAATGGACGGGACAACAGTTAGCGATCAGTGTTTCGCTTGCGTGCAATTTGCTGCTGCTTTTGAAGAATTTCCTTTGTCTTGTGATGATATATTTTTGTTTACATTAATTTTGTTTAAGCAACTACTGTCTGATTGGAAATATTGAACTTACATATCGGTAAAACTCAATAAAATTATTTATGGTTGAATTGTTCAGTCTCTGCTGTGTATTATAGTGTCTTGATGATGTAAAACTCATTTAATTAAGCTGAAATCAAGGTTTGCGTCGTAGAGTTGTTAGTTTGTAAGAATTAAGGGGAGCGAGAGGGTTTAGGGAATAGTCCTGCACGAGGTTCACGCATTTGGGTAAGACCTGCGATTAAAAGATCTACACAACTGATTTGTCTTATTCCCGAGTACCTATTTACATCACTGATTACTTATTTTTGTAGTCTCTACCAGCCGCACATTATTCAAGACTTTTTAGTAATACGTAAATTTAATTGAATGTTTAAAGCTTTTCGATCACAAGTCAAGCCAAAGATCTGCATTTCAGCATTACTTTATTTTGCATTATTGTTTTCAATTAGCAAAAGTGGATAAACTCGTTTATTGCCGCAGCGTGCGGCAGCAGCTACTAGTCATAATAACGGTCGTTGGTGACAGACACATTGCAGAATTAACTTTTTTACAAGCCGAGTGGCACTAGTGAACCACTAAATAATTTGTATTAGATTGTTAGTTGGTAAGTATTATCGATATTTTTAGCCACTGTAGCGACCCTGCAGGAAAAAAAAACTGGAAACTGCGGTAAAATATATTTTTGTTGATATATATTTTTAAATGAGTTTAGCCACTACGTGAGACACAATGGGAAGTCCATTGGAATTTATTGTGGGATAGTCGGAGTAAATAATATGAATTATTTTTTTTAATCAAACTTTCAACTATTTTTTAACTTTTTTTTATCTAATTTTAGTTCCTTAAGTGACGTTTTAAGAGCTTGGCATATATTAAATTTTTATAACTAAAAAATTTTCGCATATACTATACATATATTTTCTTTAACATTAGTTCTAATTTTTCCGACAGGGTAGCTCCAAGCTGCAGTGTTTATGAGTACAGTAACTGTGAATTCGTATATTTTCTTAATACTTTATCGACTTTTAAACAATGTATGCATTTTTTATGACATAAATATGTATTTAGCAAAGTTTTTACTCGCCTTCGCAAATATGTGGTGCGCATGCGTCGCACTTTTGTGTGCAATTGTGTGTCCTGAGCTCGATTTGTTGCCACAACTGTGTTTGCTATTCGAGCATTTTTGGTTTTTGTTGCTGCTGATGTTAGAATTACGGTATATTATGCTCGCTGATCGAAAATGGAACAAATTTTCATTCAGGTTTTCTACTCATTGTGATGACTGCAGCAGTCGAAACTCATTTAAAAATATATTCCCAATCTTTTCTCCTTAGATATCAGCGTGGGGACATAGCAGAGACATATACTTTATATAAAAAGTTACAAAAAAGTATGCTTTTATTTTTATGTAAATTCTTATGCCTTTCATTCACTTCATTCACATTTTTCCGCAGACAAAGATAATATAAGAGTTTATTTAATAATTTCAGTTCGTATACTAGTACAATAATAATAACAATAGCCGGCCTTATATTTTTCGATTTTAAACTTCAAATTTATGTGGGACCTTAAATGTAGGCATGTTTCAGTACTGAATATTTTCACTTCAAATTTATCTGGAACCCTAAGTGTGGGCAACGTTTCAGTATTGAATATTTTTACTTAAAATTTATTTCTAACCCTAAATGTAGGCAACGTTTCAGTATTGAATATTTTCACTTCAAACTTATCTGGAACCCTAAGTGTAGGCAACTTTTCAGTATTGTTAATTTTCTCATAAAATTTATTTTGAACCCTAAATGTAGGCAATGTTTCAGTGTAGAATATTTTCACTACAAGAAAGTGAAAACATAACTTAAAATGGTTCTTGAGATGTTACTGGTTAAGTTAAATTAGATGAACCTGAGCTCCGCGAAGAAAACCACAGGGATAGATTTTAGAAAGTCCAAAATTGTTTTTTTTTTGATACCAGAAAGTCTCTTAAATAAGTAACAAAGCCTTCACTTTGCTATTAAAGGATAATTTGGCTGAGAAACATTATAAAAGTTACCTATCGATTATAGAATACAAACGGCAGAATAACGACCTTATCATTCAGCATATGTACCTGTAAACTCAGCGAAATCTAGGATAAATTGTTATGATAAATATTTTTTTTATAGTTACTAAACACATGAGCACCCAACTCATATTATTTTTAATTAATTATCTGTTAGCTAATTTATTGCTTCATCAAGCACTTCAGATTTCGAATAAATTCCAATTTCTGACTTCAAATTTGGAACGCAGTAAAGTTTTGATTAATTGTGTCAAGCATTCACATTGTAATCGCGCACAAATTGTGAAGTCTTAATAAGAAACTGTGCATTTAGTTAGACACCACACACATACATACATAATTAAGTATTAAAATCATTCTCAACAATTAATTTATTTATTGGCAATTTATAAGCGCGCCATTCACTTCACAACTCCTGCAGTTTGCAGTTGGTTTTGCGCCAACACTCAAATTGATTAGACGGATTTCCAAATTCTCGCACACGCCGACCGCGCAAAGTTCATTACTTAATTACGCAAAGTGTAATGATTTCAAAAGTTTAATTACATTTACCAGCATCTAGATTTAATGAAATGCGCTGCCAACTGCCCCGCGAGTGTGTGTGTTGGCACATGTGACCGCCACCACGCCACCAGGCTATTATGCCATTATGCCACAATGGTGCACCCAACTGCGCCGCATTGTTGAAAATTAAATGAACTTTTCGAAAATCATTGATTTAGGTGTTACTTTGTAATAGCCGAAGGCGGTCAGGCCACGCAAGCGGCCGCCGGTGACCGGTGACCTTTCCCAGCACTTGAGCGCGGCCGTTTAAATTAGGTTAGTCTTGAGCCGCCAACATGAGGAATGGTATTTTAATTCGAAACGA
The DNA here is from genome assembly GCF_016617805.1 of Bactrocera tryoni. Lineage (NCBI taxonomy): Eukaryota > Metazoa > Arthropoda > Insecta > Diptera > Tephritidae > Bactrocera > Bactrocera tryoni. Next base: position 3,311,084 of record NC_052500.1, read on the forward strand.
GGCAGTTTCGATTACTTGCCTACTCATAATTATTTCCACACTTTGCGCTGATCGGGGATGTCGTGAATTGGGGCTTTAAAGTGCTGTTGTTTGTTTGCTCACCACTGTTACATTTATGGCTCTAATTAGGTTGGCTTGAGTGTGCTTGAATATGTGTTGGTGTGTGTGTACAGTAACGGGGTTGGGCAATTGCAGCTGTGCGGAATGGCTCTGTTAAATCGTAAGCTTCTGCATTATTGTTGCACTTTAAGCAACTTCTTCTGGACACTTGGCACCGCTCCCTGAGAATGCAATATTCGAAATATTTCAGCGCTTTCAATGTTATTTTGGGAACTCCGCTTCGAGCCATATTAGTCAGCGTCGAATATTGACGAGCTGTGTGTGAATTAGAAAGTATAACTATGTAATTAGCGGCAGTAAGTAACGGTTATTGTGCAGCAGTGTCCGTTTATGGGCATTTTAGGCATTGCCAGTTTGTCGCTTAAGTCTTTTGATTGGCGGCAGTGCGCTTTGTGATTGCTCACGCCGAAAAACAACAACGCAAAATTAATAGAGAGGTCAAAAATATTTATTTAAGCCAACAATTAATGCACTGAATATTGTTTCCTTTTAAATAACGCAATTATTCAAGCTGAAAGGATTAGTTTCTTTACAAGTGATTAATTATTTTCGATGCTAGCAATTTCCCAACACCTCATTCTAGCGGCAATTGCGAATTTAGAGCGGATATTGCTTTAATCTATAAGAATTTAATTGTTTTAAGTCTCAACAACAGCGCTTATGATTGCCACACCGCACACCATTAGCGCACCAATATCAATCAATAAGCAACACCAATTGTTCGGCAATTACAATTGAAAAGGTTCTAAGCATCGAAGCAAAAAATAAAATAATGAAATAAAGCCATAATTCATGCGGAATAGAAACAAGAGCATAGAATAGAAAACAGAAACCATTTAAGGCCATATTTACGTAACACACTTAGTATTGCGGTTAGTTCAAAGGCACACACACACCTCGCCAGCGCTTGCCTAGGCGCCATAGTGTGACTGATACATGAGAAAATTATGCTTTGAAAATTTGGTTTTGAAAGCCATCGATGCAGAAATACTGGCGATTGAACTTTTAACATTTTTCGCTGTTAATGGTTTATTTATATTTGGTAATAGGTGTTTCAATAATTTATTTAGCAAAAATTCCATTCAAAGTGCGTTAATTACGACAACTCTGTGAGCTAGAAAAATAACATAAACTTCATATCCAGCTTCCAATTTATATCTATCAAACTATACTACAGACTAAGTAGAGCTCTTTTTGTATTCCTGGACTTTATAAGTGACCAGTATCTGTCATTAGCACGAACGGTCGGGCGTTCATGAGCTCCCTATCTTCTTCTTCTTCAGACACCATAGACACCGCTTATGCGGTTACAGTCGAGTTAACAACAGTGCGCCAGTTGTTTCTCCATTATGCCATGTGGCGCCAATTGGAAATTTCTTTCCAACGGAGTGGAGGTTTCTCTGTTACCCCCGGCGGGTACAATCCGAATACTTTCAGGGCCGGATTGTTTTCGAATGGAATGTCGTCGTATATCTCATAGAGCTCATCGTTCCATCGACTGCGGTATGCGCCGTGGCTAATGCGCAAAGGAACATAAATCTTCCGTAGAACCTTTCTTTCGAAAACTCGTAACGTCGACTCATCAGATGTTGTTATCGTCCATGCCTCTGCACCATATAGCAGGATGTGAATAATGAGTGACTTATAGAGTTTGGTTTTTAATCGTCGAGATAAGGCTTTAATTCTCAATTGCCTACTCAGTCCGAAGTAGCGATTGTTAACAAAAGTTATTCTACGTTTGATTTCCAGGCTGACATTTTGGTGGTGTTGATACTGGTTCCAAGATAGACGAAATTATCTACGAATTCAAAGTTATGACTATCAACAGTCACGTGAGAGCCAAGTTGCGAGTGCGACGGCTGTTTGACAGGAAATATTTCGTCTTGCCCTCGTTCACTACCAGACCCATTTGCTTCGCTCCTTATCCATCCTGGAGAAAGCAGAACTAACGGCGCGGGTGGGCCCCCTATTCTAGCAACCAACCAGATTTATCATCACAAGGGTCCTCAAAGCCAAAATGGGTTAATTCGATGGTATTAGAATAACAATAACGGGCTTCCAACTGGCGAAGCTCCACGACTATTTGCTATTTGATTCATTGCCTTGAATTTGTCTAGGTTTACCAAATTCCACCTCTATAATCAGGTTAGGTTAGGTTCAATGACTGATCCAGAGATTGCACTTGGTTCGATGCAGTGCTTTGTGAAGCCATAAAAACCGAAAAGCAAAGCGCCCTGTGACTAATACAAGTTTGCTCAAGCTTTCAGTTTCTATTTTCACCAGCTCGGTGGGATATCAGAAGGTGTTTGCTAGAAGTGTTTAAGCTTTGATCTCGAAAACGTGGTGTAATAAAAAAGAAGTGTTGAGATGTTTTCATCTCGTCTTCTTACTATACATTAAGCCTCTGTAGCTGTTATGCGGTAAAATTTTAAACTTGAGAAGATGGACGCCGGTAGGGAAATGTTAGAACTCCCACAAGTAGGGCTTATATTGATCGTAAGAGATCCAGCCTTTAGAATCATGTAGGTCAAGCCCTTAGAATCTCTTGCACTTAGCATATGAACCGACGGTGGTCCAGCGCTGACCAAGTTCTCGCTCTCTACAGTAGTGTGCTGATCTACTGTAGCTCTAGCTAACCGCGGCACTTACATCTGCGCATCCTTACTGGCATTATTCAGATTTTATGTTCCCCATCAACGCCCAGCTTACATTAAAAAGTGGTATTTTCGATTTCTGTAGCACATACGAGGGAGTTATTAAAATTTAACTCGGTTTTGTTCAAGTTCCAACAATTCTGCATCACAAACAGCCTTTCCTCAGAGGTGGACACTTTCTGACTGTTGAAAAATGTACTACAAAAACGCATGACAACTTTTAGGTGAGGCGCAGCAGCTACAATTCGCAAGAGCCCCTTGTGTATACCAACTCAAACAATATTTACTTGGGAAACCAAAGTTCATTAAAATGTATGGAAATATTGCCCGCCACAGCGCCAGCGCGCAAAAACAAAAGAACCGTCCAGAACTGCTACACTTAAAGGTTCTCTGCAGCTGGTGGCGGTGACGACGGTGGAAGTGCGGTAGCGTCGAAGTAATTGCGCAAGTGCTGAAGTAAAAGTCGACGGCATCGAATGCGGTCAGCGGACGCAAAGTCGTCGGCGGGGAAGGCCGCGACGACTACTCAACACGCGCTGACGAGGTGTGGCACACTGCAGCGGCCTGCGTAGTGAACGCCTGCGAACTGTAAAAGAAAACTTGCGCCGCGGCGGTAACGAGCGGGAAGTGTGGTCGGAGCGCTGTTTGGTTGTTGTTGACGCAACAGTTATTCATTTGCGGAGCGCAAGGCTGTTTAAGGAGGGTGGTGGTGCTGGTGCTGGTGGTGTGATTTGTTGTAGCCATGCGGGAAGGTCAACTGGTCTGCGCAGCCGCAACGCTGATGAATTGACTGACGGCGGATGGTGATTGGCGGCCAAATAAACGAACGAACGAACAGCGAGCGGTGACTTGTTATTCGCCTCACTGGCTGAGTTGATTGTGTGGACTTTTGGTATAAGCGACTACAACTGCAGCTACTGGCCCGCATAACGCCAATTTGCCTCGGTTTTAGTTACTTGATCTAATAACAGCTGTTACCGCTGCTGTTGCTGTTGTTGTTTTGTGTTATTGCACAGTCAGCAGGCGAGAACACGCGAGCACTGCGCGCTTTGTTTCTGCTTTTGTTCCGCTACTCGCAATTCATTGCTGTCGTTCGGCCAGGGTGGGGTGTCTCGCTCTTCCGCCGCTGCCAACACAATCGCCAACAGCGGCGCCAACAACAATCCGCAATTCGCGGAAAGTGTTTTGTGGAGCCTTCCAGTGCTTGGCTGGCAGTTAGTTTGCGCCTTAGCTTTGCTTCCAGCGCACTTGTGGGTGTGCATGTGTGTGTGTGTGCTGATGGCCGCACCTAATCGCCGCTTTGCCACGCTTTGTTTTGCTGTTCTGCAGGAACTGAAAGTTGGCGTTGTAGCAATTTAATTTATGCTAATTTTATATATTCTTTTATTTGTTTTAGTTAAAAAATGTGTTTTTATTTTTTGCTTCGCGCCAAACGCTGCTGTTGTTCTTAATTTAGTTATTTAAGGCGGTTGGCAGCTGGCTAAAAAACTGTTTGTGGCTCAAGCTCTGTCTGCAGATTTCTCCGTGCAATTTTTGGCGCTGAGTTCGCAATTTTGCATGGCGGCAGCTGTTAATGCGCCGAAGTGAAGGCGTGTTAAATGCTGTAATTTTGCAAGAATGATAAAGTTGCAAAACAGTTCGTGCTTCACTTAGCCACTACAACTCAAAGTATTCTAATTTTTGTTCAGAAAGCTTTTAATTCGAGGTTTGAACACGTTCTCCTACATAGTGAAGTATACTTAAAAAATATTTGCACTGAAAGTTCTTAAAATCATTTAGTTTATTATTATATTATATATTTTCTGTGGTTTGCTGGCTGGCACAGTTCCTTTTCCATATAAGCTTGATGCCAAATCGATAGAGATCGTCCGAGTCGTGTTGTAACTTTCCCTCTTGATGGTAGCGTCATTTCCTGCTTCATAACGTAGGTAGCAGGGCCCGATGAGGCGGCCATACAACAATCTGCACCAGTGGGTAAACTTTTAGGTATGCAATAGCGTTTCCTCAACCACACTAGGTTTTGACTTACTTAAATAACGACAATTTTATTTGTTAATATACTTGTAGTCATTAAGCCAGAAATGAGCCTGATATATGAAGGTGATTTTTTGATGATGGCTTCCTTTATTTCCAGCGGCCAATAGGCAAAGCTAGGGCGTTTCAAATAGTCTGTCGACTTTAGTTCTTGTGCCGAAAGCCTTATCCGGATATCAAGTCCAACCGTAAAGTTCGCAGTTCGGAGAAAACGGAGTCGCGTAGTATTCTTGGACAACTTCCAAGCTTTTTTGCCAAAATGAAAGATGACATGGTAAAATGGCAAACCTTACTGAACACACTGACAAAACTTGACACAAGTCGGTAAACAAACATGACCACCAAGAGCTGTCAAAATCACGTCATCTCTATTCGCAGACGCTTTGCGCAAGGTTTTTAGCCACAAACTTTGAAAAAAGAAGAGCTCTTTGTATTCTAAGTTATCAAAAAAAGATTTGCCTACATCTCTTTTATCCGGGACTGTCAACTCGGCATCATTCCTCGAAATTACTTAAAGAATGCTTTCTGCTGCTACAGCAATAACAAAAAATTTTGTAGCAAAAGCAAGAAGTATACAAGTATGTGCAAAGTGATTAGACGGTCCTTATGTCAGCAAGAGACCTCAAATATATAGTATTTTTTTTTAATTCATATATTCAAGTATTGTGCATTCAGAAATGAACTTCAGCTTCAAATAATTTTATTTTAATAGCTAACAATAACAAAACATAATCGATAAACCTTGGCAGTGTCAGGTAATTAGCCGAAATGTAGCAAATTGAAAATCCTTTGCTGTGAAAAATTTCGGAAATTACACGCTAACGGTGTTATTGGCCACCGCCGAGTACGTGCCTGCACGCTCTGATTTGACAACTCATTTACCAGCCCGGCCATTAAGTGCGCAGGCAAGCAAAGATTTTCATTAGCTCAGCGAAGAATGGAAAAAATGCCAAAGTCACCTAATACCAGCAGCCGCAACCTTCGGCAAGGTAGACGCACTCAACACCGGCGGCAATCGAAAATGGTGCGAGCATAGCGAATCAGCAACTTAACACTCAAATCAATGCATTAAATGAACAATTTAATTTATGCCATTTGATTTTCATATGCTCGGCAGTGGGTTTAGCAGGCTAGGCACCTGCCAGCAGCAAACGCGACAACAACAACAGCACAGTGCGCTGGAAGTGCAGCGCAATCACCAAAGTCATCTGCACTCGAACTTGTACTCGCGCTTGCGTCTTCGTATGTGTGTGGTGTGTGCTGTGGGCTGAGCGCTGATCAATTGCCATCGATGGCGGTTGGCGTTGAAATCCGAATGCTTCTGACAAGGTTGAATGGCTCAACGCACTTTGTTGTCATTGTTTGAGGCTTTTGTTGCTGTCGCTGTTGCTGCTACTGTCTGTCCGCTCGTTCGTCCGTCCGTGCGCATTCAGCGACAAGTGTGTGCTTAGACACCGTTGAGCTCGTTAGTTACCGATTTGCTTATTACCAGCGGCCAGCGGCCAGCGTTGATTGCTTGCGAGCAGACACTGTTGACGTTGTTGTTGCACTGATTGGTGTTTATTGCGCGTTGCTGGGTCAGTCAGCGCATGCAGGTGAAGTGTGCGAAACACTTAGCCTTTTGGCATTGCACCGCTGCTTGACTACATATAATTGTTACTAATTTTTATTGCGCGTTGCTTCAATTAAACAACTTCTTAAGAGCGAAACGTAAACACAACGGCCTAATAGAGCTGTCTTCGTGGAGCTTAAGTGAACTTCCTAGACATTTTTGATTCGATTATTTAAAGTGTATGCTTTGATTGATATTCAACGCGTTGAGCTGCTTTTGGTTGCTACTGTTTCGAGGCTAATTCTATTTTTGCATGTCACTAATCGCATTTGCCGCAGAGCTCAGCGCTTCAAGCGGAAACTGTCTCAGCTCTTTGTCGGGAGGCTGTCGTTCTCTGTGGTGGCCTTTATGGCGATGATTCTGCAGTAATTCAGTCAAAAATTTTGTTAAAATTGACTCACTCTTTTATTTACTTGCTCAGTGCCAAGCCTGCTTTACTACGAAGGTTACTTCTTAGTCCATATAAGTTATTTTTTTATTGTTTACTGGAACGAATTCTTGAGCTACTTTTATTAGTGTTTTCTGAGTAGATTTCCGGTTTTCGCCTTTCAAATTTCAGTACGAGATGATACTTAAAAGCTCCAGCCGATCAAATTATAAACATTGAGGGCAATTAAAGACCAAAATTTTTAAGTTACAGTAGCCACAGAGATTATCTCATCTAAGCTATCACTTTCAATTAATGTAAGACACAACCGCGCCGTTAGTTCTGCTTTCTCCATAATGGATAGAGAATCGAAGCAAATGTGTCTGGTAATGAACGATGACAAGAGGAAATATCTCCTGCCATCAAACAAACAGTCGTCACACTCGCGACTACGCTCCCACGTTACTGTTGACAGTCATAACTTCGAAGTCGTAGATAATTTCATCTATCTTGGATCCAATATTAACACCAACAACGATATCAGCCTCGAAATCCAACATAGAATAACTCTGGCCAACAGGTGCTACTTCGGACAGAGTAGGCAATTGAGAAGTAAAGTTCTCTCTCGACGGACAAAGGCCAAGCTCTATAAGTCACTCATTATTCCCGTCCCGCTATATGGTGCAAAGGCATGGACGTTGACAACATATGATGACTCGGTTCTACGACCTTTCGAGAAAAAGTTGCGGAAGATTTATGGTCCTTTGCGCATTGGCCACGGCGATTTTCGCATTCGATAGAACGATAAGCTGGGATGAAAACAATCCAGCTCTGGAAGTTTTCGACGTAGTACCTGCCAGGGAACGCAGAGGAAGAAGAAGACTCCGTTGGAAAGACCGCGTATGCGGTGTCTACGTCAGTAAAGAAGAAGAAAAAGAATAATGCTCTGTAAGGTCCAAAGACGTAAATAAACAGTATTCGTTAGACGGCCTTCTCTATCCATGAATTATGTCGAACAAAGCTTAGGTTTTTCTTCGAAATCAGCACATAGTTATAGCTTTGTCTGGGTTCTCATCTAGCGGAGTGTGCGTGGAAGCAGAAAAATGATAAGGAGAGTTTAGCCGCAGTCTCTAAGGTTAAATTTGAGCTTTTTATCTCGCAATTTGCATTAATTCTTGTAAAAAAGGATTTTCAGAAGTCTTCACCGTTTTCTTTTGAATACCATAACAGTTAACCGTTTTCTTTTGAATACCGTAACGTGCAAATTGGAAATGTCGCAAAAATTGTGTTATCCCCGAATCAAACACTAAATTGGACCAATATCCGCTTGACAACATCGAGCTAAGTGCAAATATCTGATTACAATGCACTAATTCGCAAAGAGTATTTCGAAACAGTTGCAAAAAGGTTAGCAGCGCTGCACTCTATGGTCTCATTTGCGTCTTCGAGCATGTCCGCAAACACGAAATCCGCTTCGGCGCTGAAATCGAGACACACTTTTGCGCGTGCCGAAAGTAACGCGACGCAGGGGAGCAAGTAGAGAGCAGCACAGAGCTCAAAGCACACAGCACACAATTTACGATTCGTTGACGTCAGCCGTTATAATTGATTTTTTCACCAGCTGCTGTTTATTCGCTATAAGGTTTTCGCAAATTTTTCAAAATAAATTGATTTGTCATTCTTCAAAGCTTATTGCAGATCTCCTTCAACCGAATTGTGCCTAAATACAATTTAATGTTTTGACCATTTTGATTATTTGTGGCGAATTGCTTTATATAGGTATATTTATTATACATACTTGTATATGTATATTCCACGAACGCACCTTCTTCAGCCAGGTTTTTTTTCTCGCAAAAATATAGAATCTATTTGCAAATATGACAGAATATTAAGCATGTTTTTATCAAATAAATGAAGTTCGCATCATTGACTGCTCAAATTCTTCGCACCTGAAGGTCATTTCGACAAGTTGTTGTATTCCGGTTGAGTTGTTGTTAGAGTTAGCGCAGGAATTTCCTGATGTGGTTCTTTATTACATTTATTATTTGGTTTTATTAGCTTTTAGCTGATAGTAAAGACTCTATTTTAGGTATATAAAAGTTGCCATTCATGCGAATACTTATGCCAATGACTCATTTAGTCTAACGATTTGCGGTTACTCTAACGCGTTCATACATTTCTTGGGGATTTACAATTAATTAGTTAGTTTACTATATTATAATAACCACTCTTCAAATGAAAATGGTTTACAATCTATCGAAATTATAAAACAAACGTCGTACATTCATTCAAAGTATATAAAACAAGATATATGTATATATCAAGAAAAATATCGCGATATTTCATTATTCAATTTTAAGTTGCCTCTTTGTATTGCTAAAAATCGATATATACAATAATCTTTCGAAAAAGTAGTGAGGTTTGATTGTCTAGTTTAGAATAAGTGTCCATGTAATATCTTCAGGCTTGTCTTCTTGGGTCAGTTTGCGCATCCTCTCACCTAAAAAGTGTTGATAATTCTGTCCAGAAGATTTTGATATGTGATGTATGAAATTTTCATGTGTTATCCATCACATGTGTTTCCATTGATCTATAATTTTGAAAATTATTTGTGTTGAGCCCTATAAGCATGAAAGAATATAGTAGGGTCTACATGAAGCCGACCACCTTGCCTCACGCATTGATGTTACACAGCGGTAGCTAGTAAAGCCAATTTTGTTTATCGGTGCTTTGGCTTGATGAACCGCTGTCAGCAAAATCTCGTACAGAAAACCATTGGAGCCGTTACAGCGACTAGCTATTCTCTGCATAACGGGAGTGGTTCTTTACCACTCTAATGGCGACATTAGATATGTTACTCAACCTACCAGCAAACGACATTGCAGTGGAAAGCTTTGCAAAAAAAATGTTAGATTGCTGGCTTTAGGTCAATTCTAAACGAATACCATCGGGATGGATAAATTAGACCATATACCCTTACGATTTATTTGGTAGAGAAGGTTACACGTCACACCAAAATAGAACGGAAGGTGCAGGAGCAAGAGACTTGCCAGCGGAACTTACACAATTTATGCAGGCAGACTCAAAATGGCTAATGGAGTAAGAGCCCTTCAAGGTTCCGGAGTATTGCAATATTTTCAAGGCGTGAGGCCATTGCAGTCAGGAAAGCGACTAACAACGCAGGAAACAACTTCTAAGAGATAAATATTTACGTCAATCGCCAGGCGGCAATAAACTCACTTCGCATTACGTCAGAGAATGTCTTTAGAAACAAGGAGGTAGTAGATGTAGCGGCTTCCGGAAAGCCGATGTATATGTACTGCGTTTCAGGCCACAAAGAAATTCCGGGAAACGAAAAAGCTTATGAGATTGCCAAAGGAATATCCATCTCACTACTGAACTAGTACAGGAAATACGGAAGTCAGTAAAAAGGATTTACAAAGAAATTTCTGAAAGGTCTGACATACGGATCAGGGCGGGATGGAATGCCTTAAGTGCATACAGGATCTCTGAGAACATGTGCTCTCAAGAAAAACCTGCATGCTTTTTGTTGGTCTCTTGACAGATGCCCAACCTACTGGCATTACATGAAAGACAGATAAGTAAAGACAAGATATGCAGAAAGTGCAGAGAAGTCGGCATGATAGAGACGCTGGAACACCTCCTATGCCTCTGTCTAGCATCATCTAGTACTCGTCTCAAATACCTAGGAGCTTCGCAGTTCAATGCGTTAGATAAAGTATCAAAATTAGATATCAAGTCGCTCTTAAAGTTCGCAAAAAATATCCTACTTCATCTCAAATTAAACAGAATTTCCATCTGGCTTTACTAAGGGCCAGTAGGTCTATTTTGGCTTGACATCCGGCCAGTACAACTCAAGCTAACCTATATACTGAGGGTTATTAGTTCAAACTCTCATTAGTTCCAAGCATACTGTTAGATAAAAGTCATGTATTCATGGTTGTAGGCTTTCGAAGATGAAAAGGAAACGGTAAACATATTTTGAAGCGTGTTGCCATCTGTTAATTCTCAAATAGATGCTAAATTTCAAAAGTTTTATACATTGGGTTGGAAATGCGGTTTCAGAAAAATTTTATATGAATTTCCACCTTTAAAAAAGGTTAATTAAAATATTTATAAAATTGAAATACTGAATAACACAATTTTTAACGTCTAAAAACTGTAATTATGAAATAAACCCAACACTTATTCACTTCACTTTTCTCTCAAATTTATCAGCTATGGAACCACAAACGGACTATAGAGCTCCCAAGCAATGCGCACCGCCGAGATTCTTACGTAAACAGAGCCTCACTTGTTACACAATGATTAAAAAGCAGATCGCCGCCTCAACTCAGTTACATTCACATTTCGTAATAGCACTCTTCCCCAAAGCAACTTTCCCTTATTCGCGCAATTTCATATTTTTACTGTTCGACCACCTGTTAGACGATTTCGGCAACACCTTTTAGAGTGTGTAATTGCAGAGCTCGCACATGCAGCGTAAATTCGTAAATTAGTTGTTATTGAAAAGCAAAAAACCCTTCGAATTATATAAACTGACTGCACTTTCGTCTGTGGCAAGTGATTGCACACACACGCACGCACACACATCAAACGCGCTGTTGCAATGCACTTTCGATTTCTATGGAGTTTTTCCCACGCAGACAAATATTTGCGTATAATTAATAATTTGCATTAATCAAGCGAATTCCATGCGCTGTGTATGTGTGTGGGTAAGTGAGAGAGAAAAACAGAAAATGTATCGATTTGAAACCATTTCTGGCACTCAATTGGCTGTTGCAGTCTTTTATCTGCTTAAAAGCAAAATCAATATATAATCACATCATAAATTAGCAATAATTCATTTTAAAATATTTTCATGTATGTGTATGTGTGCTGAGCTGATAACTTAATTGCTAAATATTTGCATTGAATGTGGGATAATGGCAAATTTATGTATAGATATCATTTAAAAAATTATGTTTATGTTACCGTTAACTGCAGAAATATTACAATAAGAAAATGCTGACGTTAATTCTCGCGGCGAAGTAAGTTCGAACCAGTTTCCGCATTTCTTGAGTAAAACACGCAGAAAAAGCAATAAACACAAATCAATTTCCTCGTTGCTCCGTGGCTTATGCATATGTGTGTATGTATGTGCGAGTATGAACTAAATTAATTAAGCAAGTTTACTAGCACTGATACTAGTTGCAAACTACATACTCATATATGTATATAAAATATGTAACAAACAGCTGAGATCGGGCGTGGTTCGTATTAGTATTCGTTGTTTGAGGAAATCGTGACTAATGACGTTCGCTTAGGTACAAACTTGATTAATGCTGACTTGTGACCTGTCCATTTTAATTCCTAAAGCTGTCCAAATTATCCGCAATATCTGAAAGAATACTTATATGCGGTCTA